>NC_090189.1:42411226-42428726 GCF_024679245.1 Pseudorasbora parva | reverse complement strand
AATGTTCAGGATCATTCCTCCAGTCTTCAGTGATCATGATCCTTCAGAAATCATTCTCAGATGAGGATTCATTCTCAAAGTTGGAAACAGTTCTGCTGATTAATATTTGTTCATAACCTGTGATACTTTTTATAATACTTTGATGAATAAAAAGTAAAAAAAAAAAAAAAAAAAAAAAAGAAGCTAATGTTTTTTAACCTTTTGTAACCGCAATATACACTACTGGTCAGTCATTTGTTTTCTTTCTTTTTTTTCTTTTTTTTAAATAAATCAATAATTTTATATAGCACGGATGTGTTAAGTTAAATTGATAGTAAAGGAGATTTATATTATTTGAAAATATGTTTTTATTTTGAATAAATGCCGTTCTTTTAAACCTTTTATTCCTCAGATATATTAATCAGCAGAACTGTTTCCAACACTCATAATAAATCAGAATATGAGAACGATTGCTGAAGGATCACGTGACGCTGAAGGATCATGTGACGCTGAAGGATCATGTGACGCTGAAGGATCACGTGACGCTGAAGGATCATGTGACGCTGAAGGGATGATACTGAACATTCAGCTTTTCACAGAAATAAATACTAATTTAACATATAATATATTGAAAACCAAATATTTAAATTGTAATATATCACAATATTATTATTTTTTTGTGTATTTTTGATCAAATAAATGCAGGCTTGATGAGCAGAAGAAACTTCTTTCAGAAACATTACAGATATTAATGTGTCCAAACTTTTATATATATATAAATAAAATACTCCATTCTGGGCTCTAGACTAACGTCTCGACCTGCAGCAAGGGTTACACCAACTGCCTTTTGTTGCTCGCTCAAGCACATGATTATCAATGACTGCATGTTGATCAATACTCATTTATATACTCTGATCATTGGCAATGCCACAAAAGGTGATATTTGCTAAATATTTTAATTTGAGAGAGTAGTGTTTGCTAATACTGATCTGTTTTTTTTGTTTTTCTCGTCAGATGCGGTCTTGAGCTTAAAGCCAATGAAAGTAGACGAATACATGGCCAAAGACTTGAAATATGCACCTGAGAGGACTGGTGGCGGTAGCAGAAAGAAGGCAGACTTAACCAGCTGTGTTTAATGTTGCCCAATGTTACATAAATACATTTTGGTCCAAAAATAACAACAACATAAAAAGGGACAGAATACCGTACATACATTTTCAATGAAGGGACAGAAAGCTCTCGGACTAAATATAAAATACCTTAAACTGTGTGCCGAAGATGAACGGAGGTCTTACGGGTGTGGAGCGACAAGGCGAGTCATTTAAAGGGTTAGTTCACCCAGAAATGAAATGTCTGTCATTAACTCCTCTCCCTAATGTCGCTCCACACCCGTAAGACCTCCGCTCATCTTCACACACAGTTTAAGATATTTTATATTTAGTCCGAGAGCGTATGCAAGTGTATGCACACTATACTGTCCATGTCCAGAAAGGGAATAAAAACATCATCACAGTAGTCCATATGAGACATCAGTGGGTTAATTAGAGTCTCTTGAAGCATCCAAAATACATTTGGGTCCAAAAATAACAAAAACTACGACTTTATTCAGCATTGGCTTCTCTTCCGCGTTTGTGTTCAAACCTCAAATAAAGATTCAAACGGTTATGAGTCAGTGATTCGGATCGCCACAATGCTCTGGGACTAAAATATAAAATATCTTCAACTGTGTTCTGAAGAGGAATGGAGGTCTTACAGGTGTGGGATGACATTAGGGTTAGTCATTAATGACCTCAATTTCACTTTTGGGTGAACTAACCCTTTAATGACAGAATTTTTGGGTGAAGTAAAAGTTTGACATGTGTACAATTGATGTGAAAGGTTGGCACAATTGCAGCTATGTAATAAAGCATGTTTCCTACGTCTTTATTAATCTTCTTCCTGGTCTTCCTTTGACCAATTGGCTTCTTCCAAGCTGACTGTGTGTGTTTGCAAACGTAGAGTTTATGTATCCATTTCAAGGTGTTTGGTGTTACTGTTGAACACATCAATACTTCAGTGAAAACAGTTTAACAGAAACTATGTTGGAAAGCAGGACTTTATAGTGACGTTGAAATTTCAACGTTGATTGGATTTGCAAAATCTAAACTAAATTCAGCGGTTATCCAACACTGGCACCTGACGTTGATTCAACAGCGGCTCAATGTTAAAATGCCAGCTGGGAAATGTGGACTGGATTTGAAAATATCAATTCATTTAATGATTTTCAAATATATTTCTGCATTAATATAATTAGTCTTCTTAACTAAGCACATGTAAGAAAATTAGTTCAACATATATTTTATTGCTCTTCCAACATTTTATGAGTGTTGTGACATCCCTAATTACTCCTAATATTAAAATACTACCACTAGTAATATAAATTGGAGATGTTGCTGATATGATCATTCATAGTAGTAGTAATAGTAGAGATTTTTCCTTATTTTACTATAAATCATTTAGTCACAAATCTGTTCTCTCTAGAAATAAGCATTTTTCAAGCGTATGGCTGTTTGGTAGCTGTATAATACTTATTGTACATTGTTGCTATTTAAAAAAAAAATAGATGAACTGTTAATAAATGAAAAACTAATCATCTTTGGCACATTTTATTTCCAGAATGATAGTGATAGATCATGATTTTCTTGAAACATATCGTGTGTCAGAGAGTCGCTGCTGTTGTGATAGTTATCGTTGGTAACGGGTTGACATTAACTCTTTTGCTCACCGGCCACCGTGGCCAGTGGTTTTCCAAAGTTAGCCACTCAGCATTTTCACTGGCCACAATTTTCCTGTTTGGAAATTACATTTTATATGATTAAAGTTGACTTTGGCATGCTTAAATTACTTGATTTTGAATCATTTTACTTGATTTAGAAGATTTAAAACCCTTTCAAACTTTCACATGCAGAGTGACCTCCCAAATCAAGACTACATTGTATATCAGCTGGGATGTGCAGGCGGGCAAGGGCTGGGCAATATAATAGATTATAATAGAATACGGTATAATAGGCTAATATTAGAAATGTAATATGATAGGCTATGAGTTATTTTACTTAGGCTTATATATAATTTAAAAAAATACCGTAAGCAAATTACAAAAACAATAGTTAATAAAAATAAAACAAAATTCAGATACTAATACATATTTATTTAATATGTAGGCCTATACATTTATTTAACATCTGTAGTTGTTTGATTAACATTAATGACAGACAGGTATTTAATTGGGCTGCTGAATGCATGGATGTAATATTTGTGACACATTTCCAGTTATTACCCACCTGTTTACGAACACTTAAGCCATAACTGACTGTGTTCATGCGATGGACATTTTGACATCAGTGTGCGCGTGTATTTGAGAGAGAGAGAGACAGAGACAGAGAGACAGAGACAGAGAGAGAGAGAGAGAGAGATTTTGTTGTGTGTCATTCAGCGCGATTCCGCCTATCTTGCCTTCGCCAAGTATAAATAATTGTAGTTGAATGGTAGCCAATTTTGAGATACGGTCTTGGCATTTCATTTAGCTGTAAATTATATTCAACCCGCCAAGGTGGCTAGTGGGAGTGGCTGCCGTACCCGCCACAGCTGAAATCTACCCGCATTTGGCGGGTTTGCGGGTGTTAATGTCAAGCCCTGGTTGGTAAAATATCATGATAGTATCATAGAGTTATCCTGTGATGCCCACCCCTAATAGTTATGTAATACTTGATGTACTGCTTAATGCTGCATATTTGTAATACTGCTGTGAGGGTGTTTCAAACACAACATCTATGGGATTGATGGTAAAAAACAGCTCTTTTCACTGCAGTTATCAAGCTCACTATTTTCCCTCTCTCTTTGAAAGTTGTGAAACTGTTACTGCATTTCTATTTTGCCATTTGAGCAAATGGTGGCAATATTTAATGTACTCCTACAGTCACCACTATAAAAGTGAACTCAACTACGATGACTTCCACTCTGAGAAACCCAGAAATGTGAAAAGGGTCTATGAAGCTCAACATAAAAACTGCACTAATCACTGAAGTGAAGGCTAATGAGTATTCAGTTGATAAAGGACAATATAATGTTGCAACTAAATGATAATAGTTTAGAGTAGGAGATTTGTGACCAGTAGTGGAACTAAAGGGACCAAATGAGTGCTTGTCATGCCGTAAAGCCAGCCAATCATGAAACAGTGTCAAGCAGCCGCTCTGGAGAAGCTGCGCAGAAAGCACCAGTCAGCTGCTCGAGCCACTTACAGCACTTTGGAATTGGCATGATCTCACGTCAGACAATTTCTACCCAGAATGCACTGCTAAAGTAAGCCACTGATCAGTCTGTGCGTTGCTGCATGAAGTTGAACAAGCCTTTTGAGAGCACAGAAATATGATACGGAGAACAAAGAAATATAACAAGTCAGATACAAGCAAGAATTGATGTCAGCTTTATTGAGGAACTTTCTTTTGCCCTTGAACTGCCACAGGACCAAGTGTAGCCTTGCCTTCCCACTGAACACCTAGAGAGAGGAGAGCCAGGTTAGAGCAGTTAAGACGTCAAACGCAACCTTAAGAGCAAAAGTTACTAACCTCCATAGGGAGAAGCAGCAATTCCACCATCAGGACCACATGTTGAGTCACAGCAACCACAAACTTGGTCATTTCCATCAGCAGCAAACCACCTGAACCAAGACAAAGACACCACCTTCAACATGAGCAAAGGCAGCTTTAAAATAAGATAAAGTGCAACGTACCCATTGGCGAATGAACAGGACTTGTGCTGAGCGTCACTGGGTGCAGAAGCAATAGTTGCCTTCACAACACATGTTATGTAGATCTGCAAGGGATGACAGACACGTCAGAAAACCAAAGAAGATGGGAAGAGAAGTCGAATTAACTCATGATATGCGTAGTACATACAGAAGGACTGGAGCTCTCCTGGAACACGAACGCCTCCAGCTGGATCTGGACCTTGTCAACCTGGGACCGAGGCATGAAGCGGGAGCTGGAAGCTGTAGCCTTGGCATCCACAAAGCACCTGAAGACAAAGAGCAACTCAACTATAGAGAAAGTGAGCAACTAGACCCTAGCCATGACTGGTTAAAAAGCAACCAAAACGGTCCTATAGCATCAAGGGCCATGACCTTACCCATGATTCTCAATGAAGGAATATCTCGGAAGGGAGTTCACATCAGGCCCTTGAGTGGCCACACAGCTGTCCACAAACACACGCAGAGGCACATGATTGTACTGCTTCACAGATGCCTCAATGTTAATAATGCCACCCAGGAAATAGAGGGATGAAGGTCTCTGACTGGACCAATCATCTGCAGAGAAAGAGGGAACATTTTAGAAAAAATAAAAAATAAATCCTTATTCTTGTTTATCAAAAACCTGTACCAACCCATCATAAGCTTCAGGGAGAACACCAAGACTTCGTCACCAACCTCCGTTGAGGCATAAGGGACCCATGTTGGCCTCAAGGCATCACTGCTTACATTCTGAAGCCTGTGGTTCATTAAAGGACCCATTAAATGGGCTCCCCGTTGAGCGAGAGGAAGTGAAAGTCACAGACCACTTACCTTTGATAGTGGCATTGAACACCAACAACTGCACCCTCGACCCGGGTAATCGGAGTACCTGCAAGAGCCTCAGGGGTGTAGGTAAGAGAGAAGGTGTAGACAAGCTCATCCTCATTCATCTGGAAGAGATTGAAGTAGTTAAAACAACTGTTCCTCACTAAGATGATTGGGTGAACCACCCCTTTAAGAAAGGTTTATACCAGCTGCCCTGGCATTGCAAATACAACAGCCATGTGAACTGACACTCCTTGAGGACTTTGGATATCCTCAACTAGAATAAACAGATTCAGGAGTACTTACCATCTGCACGCTGTTGCAGTCCTGTAACTCATACTCAAAGATGAGCACCTTAGACTGAGAGTCCTGACCAACAACAGGACAGCCGCCTAAAGACAGGCCAGTTGGCTGGATCAAATGACCATTGCTAAACAAGTCCTGCTGGACCTCTACAAGAACCCGGTTCTCTCCGCATTGAACCGCTACGCTGCTGGGAGTCACGGGTTGCCTCAACTGGAAGTTCACCGCCAACTCGCTCTGCACCTCGGGAACAATGGGATACTTCCAATCCAAAGGCTTCACTGGACCCTGCAACAGCTGCTTCTCCTGAAGGCCAAAAGGCTCCTGTGCAAGGCCTCCGGAGGAAGAACCCAAAGGACTCTGAAACTGAGAAGACACTTGCAAAGTGTTCCGGAGCCCTGGAGGAGAAAGGGCAGGACTTCTGGAAGCTGGATCTGATTTCGGCCCCATGCTTCTTGGACTTTGACTGTATCTCAAACTTCCCCATGCATTAGGCAGATCAAATGCAACAATCACAACCACCACTAAGACACCTTTCAGAAACTCCATCATAGCAAACTTTGACACAAATGCCACAACACACACCAGTGCTTGGCTTGGCCATTTTGTACAGCATTGAGTGAAGGTGGCTCCTCCCTTTTTAGTTTAATTGATTACCTTTGATTCTCCTCTGGACCTGTAGAGTTTATCCATCTCTGGCACCCACAGCTCTGCGTTTACACTGGCACAAAAAAATCAGATTTGTTTTCCTCACATCTAACCCAGATCAAAATTTGTTGCATGCATATAAACGCAAATATATATATATTTTGCATCCATTTTGAGCCACTCCCAGATGTGTTTTTAAATCAGATACATATCCAATATCTGGACATCTGACCAACGTCTAAATATGAATATCTTATTCCCATTGGCAGTCCAAGCCACCACAAGGCCAGAGTAACACATTTGGCCACAAAGATAGCTTTTTATGTCGTATTATGAAGCAGATGTGCCTGTATAAGCTCACATTAAAATTACTGCTATTATCCGGTCTATCCGTTGTCAGATTGAGCTGCAAACATCCATGACAGATTTGAACTTATCCAAACAGGAAAATAATCATGGCCACCCGACATGAATTTTCCGGCAAGGAGCCAAAAACCGAAACATGAAGTCCGACACTTTCTGCTTCCTATAGGGATGCTTGTGCTGTTTGAATAGTTTATCAAAGATGGAGTGAAATAAATGCAATATTTGTCAAATACACAGATGTTTCAAAGAGACCATAGTTATTAGGGGTGGGACAAAAAAAAATCGATATGCCGACGAGACGTTATCGATACTCTAGCACCAAGTATCTATATTTTTTTTGTATAGGCTACATAGGCCTACCCACAGCTGCGTTCAGTCGCTTCCGTGTTTATCTAAGCGCAGGGCTCCAGACTGGATATATACTTATATACTGGATATATACTCCAGACTGCCGAATATACACTTCGTCCCCTTGGAATTATAAGGTTCTATCTGCGTTCTGAGTAGTTTTGAGAAATTGAGCTTCAAAGTTTTTGCATTACATATAGGAAAATGTATACGGGGAACAAGTTTCTTTCAAACATGAAAATAAGAGGGACCCTAAATGTATTCTAAATATACAATATCAAAATCCTCTCAAAATTGTAAATGGGGATTTTTGGAATGGGTCAAATGCAGATAGAACCTTCTAATTCTAAAAACACATTTTTCGCTAAGAATTATAAGGTTCTATCTGCCAAAACATGATTTAATTAACATTAAATATAAAATTAATGTTGTAACAATGTCTTAACATGTTAGAAAGTACAGTTTTATCCTTTCTATGACATTTATTTCATATTTTTAGCACTTCCATGTATTTAGGACATTTCAAATTAAGCAAGGTAGGTCAAAATATTTTGTCCAGCGCATAGTCCAGATATTATTGCAGAAATTGTCAATCTTTCTTTTGTTTAGACAACTGTAATACATCTGAGCAGGATTTTATTCCACCTACAGTGGGCCAGGTAAAATGGCTTTCTCTCTAGACATCATTACAGCTGAAATAACATGCTAACATTTATTGTTGTAATTAAACCCTATCATTTAAACTGTTGACTATTTGACCTTTAAGTCTTAATATAGTAAAAACAGACATTTTAAGACTTTAAAAAATGAAAATAAAATTGTCGATCTTGAGGTTTCTCAAAAAATTTGCGTTGCATGCCATAATCTTCACAGATATTGGCTGCGTCCGAAACCTGGAAAATGCTGCCTTCGGAGGACACATTTCAAGGCAGGAAGGCATTAAGCCACGTCCGAATCTAATGTTAGCTTCACTTCCTGTCTCCTGAAAGACTTTCATCTGATCGAGTTTTGAAGGCAGCATACATGTATCCGTCGCTGCCTTTGATATCCCACAATCCTGTGCTTTGTATTCTGGGACAGTTGTGCTGGGAAAAAAGATGGCGTCTGAAAGTCGCGTTTTCTGGTCAGTTTGTGTGTAAATGTACGATTTTACCAATATTTTCCACTTCTGATGTCCTTTCTAGTGAGAAATTACTAATGTAGTAATTAAATATTTGTTTAGTTCTCACCCTGGATATAAAGTTGATCCTGATTGGTCCTCTTCTGTGCATTCGAAGTGCTGATTGGCTCACGCAGATAGAACCTTATAGAGCCAAGTCAGAGTTTGACTTTGTAGATAGAACCTTTTTCTTTTTCCGATAACAAGTCCCAAAATGTACACAACTTAAAAAAAAAAAACATTACATAATGTAAATAAGTTGTCACAGAATACAGTCCCTGACAAAAGTCTTGTCGCTTATCTATTTTCTAGAAATACCTGATATTAACCTGACTTTTAATTAATTAATTGGTGTTAGAAATAGCTCATATGAAAAGCTAAAACCCTCCCAAATGATGTTTAATGCACTGAAATTAATAATTTTCATAGAAAAAAATATTTATCATTTAATCAAGACAGAAAGGTCAAATTTTGGCAAGACAAAAGTTTTGTCGCCTATACAGAAATGGAACAAATTTACTGCAAATACAAAAATATGTCAGCAAATTAAGTTGTGGTGCTGTGAGATCCAAATTTAATATCTTGTATGACTTCCATGAGCTTGAAGGACTGCATCCATGCGGTTTGGCAAGGATTCATACAATTTATTGATGAAGTCATCAGGAATAGCTAAGAAAGCAGTCTTGCATGCCTCCCAGAGTTCATCAATATTCTTTGGTTTCGTCTTCCATGCGTCCTCTTTCATCCTACCCCACATATGCTCAATGATGTTCATGTCTGGTGACTGGGCTGGCCAATCCTGGAGCATCTTGATCTTCTTCGCCTTGAGGAACTTTGATGTGGAGATGGAAGTATGCGATGGAGCACCGTCCTGCTGCAGAATATGGCTCTTTTATGGTTGGGAATATAAGAGGTAGCTAAGATTTCTTGGTATTTTAGACTATTGATGTTTTCTTCGAGTCAGGGCAGCTGAAGTTAAGATCAAGGGACAGACCTACCTATGGCCAGTCGTGCGCCTTGTGCGGCTGCCAGCCTGGGAGGATGAAGATGACACCAACTAAGTAGACTTTCCTTTGGGATTCAAATTTATCGCTAAATTTGGGAGCGCTATGTCAGGAAGTCTTTTATTCCTGACATTTTATTTCGAAACTGTAATGATGTCATATCTTTTCTGAGCGCATCACATCATCATTGCCGACTCCGCATTCTGTGGGATGGTGGCTCGCGTGTGCGTAACCTAATCGAAAACCACACATACACACACACACCCCACCTATATACCTATTTGTACACCAATGATTGTACCCAAACTACAAAGTTTGCTGAAATAACTTCTCCGTGCCCTTCTCTCTGGTTCAGCGTGGTTCAGCGAGGTCTGCAGCGGGAGAGAGAGCCGTGGGACGAGCGGTAATTGAGTGGGTTGGACGCAGATTGATAACACCTGTATCTTGTTTCAGTAAAGGGCGCAGAGAGAGTATAAAACACCTGAAGTGTGCACGCTGTTTTTGGAGTTGAATAATAAAAGTCGTCAGCAGGCTAGCCGATCCCCGTGTCCTCTTCCTTCCTTTCTTACCGAATCACTACATCCCTTCAGAGTGTCCCACTCTATCATAGTCACTTAATTAGATTTTACCGTTTCATTTGAGAAAGCTATCATGTCACGAATACAGACACTTGAAGGTCTTCACGGCAACTTGTCAAAATTAAAGTGCGGTTTAACGTGAAGAAATTAGAAATATATTAGGCTACTGTTGTACAGTAGATTTAGCCATGTCTCTATGTAATATGTACTACTAATAATAATTATGCCTAGATTGTTGCTTTTACTTGTTTTTTTATAAACAATGTCTACTTTTAAACAGCATACAGCCTTAAATTTAAATGTTTATGTTGTGGAAATTGCAGTAAATTACAAGAGACAAGTTCTCACGTTGACCACACATGTACGTGTAAAAATCTAAATCAAAATGATGCTGACAAGTCCCACGTCAACACCATGATCAACACGCATTCAGAACATTTAAAGGGACCGCGATCCCTGAACAGTTATGAAGAAACATGCTAAGAATAAAGTGCTGCCTTTATAATCAACAGTGTATAAAAATGTTTAACCACAAAGGTGAATTATTTTTGTCACAATTACTACATTGTATTATTTAATTATAATTATCATAAAGAAAAAACTCATTGAATGCAATTATAAATAACTTAAATAGTTTAAAAAAAAGTATGGTATTGGTACCGACTACTGGAATTTTGTGACATCCCTAATTACTCCTAATATTAAATTACTACCACTAGTAATATAAATTGGAGATGTTGCTGATATGATCATTCATAGTAGTAGTAATAGTAGAGATTTTTCCTTATTTTACTATAAATCATTTAGTCACAAATCTGTTCTCTATAGAAATAAGCATTTTTCAAGCATATGGCTGTTTGGTAGCTGTATAATACTTATTGTACATTGTTGCTATTTAAAAAAAAAAGATGAACGTTAATAAATGAAAAACTAATCATCTTTGTGATATAGTTATTGTTGGTAAAATATGATAGTATCACATCATGAGTGATCCTGTGATTCCCACTCCTAATAGTTATGTAATACTTGATGTACTGCTTAATGCTGCATATTTGTAATACTGCTGTGAGGGTGTTTCAAACACAACATCTATGGGATTGATGGTAAAAAAAAAAAAACAGCTCTTTTCACTGCAGTTATCAAGCTCACTATTTTCCCTCTCTCTTTGAAAGTTGTGAAGCTGTTACTGCATTTCCAGTTCGCCATTTGAGCAAATGGGGACAATATTTAATGTACTCCTCCAGTCACCACTATAAAAGTGAACTCAACTACGATGACTTCCACTCTGAGAAACCCAGAAATGTGAAAAGGGTCTATGAAGCTCAACATAAAAAACTACACTATCACTGAAGTGAAGGCTAATGAGTATTCAGTTGATAAAGGACAATATAATGTTGCAACTAAATGATAATAGTTTAGAGTAAGAGATTTGTGACCAGTAGTGGAACTAAAGGGACCAAATGAGTGCTTGTCATGCCGTAAAGCCAGCCAATCATGAAACAGTGTCAAGCAGCCGCTCTGGAGAAGCTGCGCAGAAAGCACCAGTCAGCTGCTCGAGCCACTTACAGCACTTTGGAATTGGCATGATCTCACGTCAGACAACTTCTACCCAGAATGCACTGGTAAAGTAAGCCACTGACCAGTCTGTGCGTTGCTGCATGAAGTTGAACAAGCCTTTTGAGAGCACAGAAATATGATAGGGAGAACAAAGAAATATAACCAGTGGTGGGCCGTCAGGGCCAGCAGGGCCTTCTCTGCTGGCCCTGTCAAAATCATATATATATATATGATTATATATATATATATATATATATATATATGATTATATATATATATCATATATATATATATATATATATATGAGTTACGATTATATTTCCGGAAAGAATGTATGTATTTTTGGTGTATTTTCCATATGTCATCATCTAAACGCATCACAGCTCCGAGGACCAGCACTAGTAGAATAGCTTACCTTCCATTGAAGCTGCTATTTTCCATTGGACCATAGCTTTGACTGACGTGGGTCATTAGCCAATCAAAATTTGATGTGTAGTGATAGAACGGCCCAGAGGCCCAGCGATGTGTCAGTGTGCTACCCCCTGCTGATGTCATCAGCCGTCTGAACTTTTCGCGGGTTCTGAGAATTCTGTGTGAAATAAACTATGGCCGCCGCG
Source organism: Pseudorasbora parva (assembly GCF_024679245.1). NCBI lineage: Eukaryota > Metazoa > Chordata > Actinopteri > Cypriniformes > Gobionidae > Pseudorasbora > Pseudorasbora parva. The sequence continues at coordinate 42,416,577 of NC_090189.1, read as the reverse complement.
GATGACAGGCTACTGATCGATCCTGATGTCAAGCCGGTAATGTTAGCTAACAAGCAGTGTTTTTTCTGTTTATTTGGATGTTCTGTTGGTCCGTATTTTTGTTTGTTTAAGAGTATTTGTGCCAACTGATTTTGATTCTTTTCACCCCTAACCTAAACGGCGACACGTGAGTGCAGTATCATCAATAAATAGTCAAATTGCCTTTTTGTCTGGCGTGTACTTTTTGCTTGTCCCCTTCCCGACGAACACTATGAAAGCAAAGTTCGTAGTAGTATTGCGTACAGTGCATTATTGTATTTTGTGTGTGTGTGTGTGGTTATGACACACAGGAGAGGGTGAAATATGAGGACATTGGCCATGTCCTAACTTTTCAAAATGCTTATAAATCATACAGGATGAGGTTTTTTTTAGAAAGTAAAAATGCAGAATGTTTCCTGTGATGGGTAGGTTTAGGGGCAGGGGCAGTGTAGGGGGATAGAAAATACGGTTTGTACGGTATAAAAACCATTGCGCCTATGGAATGTCCCCATATGTCACAAAAACAAACGTGTGCGTGTGGGTGTGTGTTGTTATGGCGACGGCGTGGGGCTTGTTGATCGCGTGCGTGTATGTGTGTGTGTGTGTGTGTGTGTGTGTTGTTATGGTGTGGGGCGTGTTGATCGTTAGTGAAGGCCCTGACTGAAACCCCACGGTACGCTACTGAATATAACCAGTCAGATACAAGCAAGAATTGATGTCAGCTTTATTGAGGAACTTTCTTTTGCCCTTGAACCACCACAGGACCAAGTGTAGCCTTGCCTTCCCACTGAACACCTAGAGAGAGGAGAGCCAGGTTAGAGCAGTTAAAACGTCAAACGCAACCTTAAGAGCAAAAGTTACTAACCTCCATAGGGAGAAGCAGCAATTCCACCATCAGGACCACATGTTGAGTCACAGCAACCACAAACTTGGTCATTTCCATCAGCAGCAAACCACCTGAACCAAGACAAAGACACCACCTTCAACATGAGCAAAGTCAGCTTTAAAATAAGATAAAGTGCAACGTACCCATTGGCGAATGAACAGGATTTGTGCTGAGCGTCACTGGGTGCAGAAGCAATAGTTGCCTTCACAACACATGTTATGTAGATCTGCAAGGGATGACAGACACGTCAGAAAACCAAAGATGGGAAGAGAAGTCGAATTAACTCATGATATGCGTAGTACATACAGAAGGACTGGAGCTCTCCTGGAACACGAACGCCTCCAGCTGGATCTGGACCTTGTCAACCTGGGACCGAGGCATGAAGCGGGAGCTGGAAGCTGTAGCCTTGGCATCCACAAAGCACCTGAAGACAAAGAGCAACTCAACTATAGAGAAAGTGAGCAACTAGACCCTAGCCATGACTGGTTAAAAAGCAACCAAAACGGTCCTATAGCATCAAGGGCCATGACCTTACCCATGAGTCTCAATGAAGGAATATCTCGGAAGGGAGTTCACATCAGGCCCTTGAGTGGCCACACAGCTGTCCACAAACACACGCAGAGGCACATGATTGTACTGCTTCACAGATGCCTCAATGTTAATAATGCCACCCAGGAAATAGAGGGATGAAGGTCTCTGACTGGACCAATCATCTGCAGAGAAAGAGGGAACATTTTAGACAAATAAAATGCAAATCCTTATTCTTGTTTATCAAAAACCTGTACCAACCCATCATAAGCTTCAGGGAGAACACCAAGGCTTCTTCACCAACCTCCGTTGAGGCATAAGGGACCCATGTTGGCCTCAAGGCATCACTGCTTACATTCTGAAGCCTGTGGTTCATTAAAGGACCCATTAAATGGGCTCCCCGTTGCACGAGGGGAAGTGAAAGTCACAGACCACTTACCTTTGATAGTGGCATTGAACACCAACAACTGCACCCTCGACCCGGGTAATCGGAGTACCTGCAAGAGCCTCAGGGGTGTAGGTAAGAGAGAAGGTGTAGACAAGCTCATCCTCATTCATCTGGAAGAGATTGAAGTAGTTAAAACAACTGTTCCTCACTAAGATGATTGGGTGAACCACCCCTTTAAGAAGGGTTTATACCAGCTGCCCTGGCATTGCAAATACAACAGCCATGTGAACTGACACTCCTTGAGGACTTTGGATATCCTCAACTAGAATAAACAGATTCAGGAGTACTTACCATCTGCACGCTGTTGCAGTCCTGTAACTCATACTCAAAGATGAGCACCTTAGACTGAGAGTCCTGACCAACAACAGGACAGCCGCCTAAAGACAGGCCAGTTGGCTGGATCAAATGACCATTGCTAAACAAGTCCTGCTGGACCTCTACAAGAACCCGGTTCTCTCCGCATTGAACCGCTACGCTGCTGGGAGTCACGGGTTGCCTCAACTGGAAGTTCACCGCCAACTCGCTCTGCACCTCGGGAACAACGGGATACTTCCAATCCAAAGGCTTCACTGGACCCTGCAACAGCTGCTTCTCCTGAAGGCCAAAAGGCTCCTGTGCAAGGCCTCTGGAGGAAGAACCCAAAGGACTCTGAAACTGAGAAGACACTTGCAAAGTGTTCCGGAGCCCTGGAGGAGAAAGGGCAGGACTTCTGGAAGCTGGATCGGATTTTGGCCCCATGCTTCTTGGACTTTGACTGTATCTCAAACTTCCCCATGCATTAGGCAGATCAAATGCACCAATCACAACCACCACTAAGACACCTTTCAGAAACTCCATCATAGCAAACTTTGACACAAATGCCACAACACACACTAGTGCTTGGCTTGGCCATTTTGTACAGCATTGAGTGAAGGTGGCTCCTCCCCTTTTAGTTTAATTGATTACCTTTGATTCTCCTCTGGACCTGTAGAGTTTATCCATCTCTGGCACCCACAGCTCTGCGGTTTGTATGTCTGCGTTTACACTGGCACAAAAAAATCAGATTTTTTTTAACTCACATCTAACCCAGATCAAAATTTGTTGCATGCATATAAACGCAAAAATATATATATATATTGCATCCATTTTGAGCCACTCCCAGATGTGTTTTTAAATCAGATACATATCCAATATCTGGACATCTGACCAACGTCTAAATATGAATATCTTATTCCCATTGGCAGTCCAAGCCACCACAAGGCCAGAGTAACACATTTGGCCACAAAGATAGCTTTTTATGTCGTATTATGAAGCAGATGTGCCTGTATAAGCTCACATTAAAATTACTGCTATTATCCGGTCTATCCGTTGTCAGATTGAGCTGCAAACATCCATGACAGATTTGAACTTATCCAAACAGGAAAATAATCATGGCCACCCGACATGAATTTTCCGGCAAGGAGCTAAAAACCGAAACATGAAGTCCGACACTTTCTGCTTCCTATAGGGATGCTTGTGCTGTTTGAATAGTTTATCAAAGATGGAGTGAAATAAATGCAATATTTGTCAAATACACAGATGTTTCAAAGACATCATAGTTATTAGGGGTGGGGCAAAAAAAATCGATATGCCGACGAGACGTTATCGATACTCTAGCACCAAGTATCAATATATTTTTTGTATAGGCTACATAGGCCTACCCACAGCTGCGTTCAGTCGCTTCCGTGTTTATCTAAGCGCAGGGCTCCAGACTGGATATATACTTATATACTGGATATATACTCCAGACTGCCGAATATACACTAGTGTCTGAGAATATTAAACTGCAAAATACTATTTAATAATTACTGAACTCTTTTATATGGAAGCCCGTTTCCGCCAGTAAATAATAAAAAAATAATAATAATTGCGACTTTTTATCTCACAATTCTGACTTTTTTTCTCACAATTGCGAGTTATAAAGTCATTGATCTGCCGCGTCCCGACACGAGTTGTGTCGTGAACACATTATAATAAATATTTTAACTGTATTTTTAGCTGATAATGATGGAATTATTGTCTTATTACCTGAGAGGCATTAATATCTCTGAGCAAACGCGCTCTTGAGGGGATTTTAAATGCAAGCTTTGGCACTGAAACAGAACGGATGTAAGGTGATAACGTTCATATTCTGATGTGCTATTATGGAAATATAATCCCCAGAACATCACCACCCTCAGAATGTGCTGTATTTCACGATTTCCTGAGAGAACGAGTGTTCAGTAATGACACGTCCAGTTGGGCCTATAACATGTCGCTATACATACAGTCACCTGAGCGTGGCGCTGCTGGGATCATATTTCATTAATAACGAATCATTAATAGCATATTTCATTAATAACGCATCAGAATATGCTGTAAGGCAGGATTTCGTTTGAGAATGAATTGTATTGACCTCCATATGTGCTCGGTTTTGATCATATTATGATATGAAAGGTTTAAATTATGACAATCAAGAGACAAGGTGACACACACACACACACACACACACACACACACACACACACACACACACACACACACACAGTATGACTGGTAATTCATGCTTACAAAATAAATGTATTATTATTAATATATTATAATGATAGTCCGTTAAAAACCAGAAATCAGTTCAATAGTTCATTTATTAATATAAACCTCATGTTTAATTCTTGCATCTATACCAAATATCATCAGTGGTTGGACAGTTTTTATGCATTTTGTTTCGTGATCTGACCGGAACAAATAGAAAGTCTCTGCAGCGGCGTTAAGCGATTGAAGCGCTCGTCTGTGTGTCGACTGCACAAGCACGCGCCACTGATAACAGCGGCAAGAGCGCCAGATCGCCTCTTATAACACACCAATGAAATGATGCTCTTCTAGCTAACCAGAGATGTTTTAGTTAGGTTCATCCGTGCATGAAGAGGTTTCAATGTTTCAAAAAGAACTGACTCACACACAACCGAAGAACACACACACACGCACACAACCGAAGGACACACACACACACACAACCCGAAGAACCGACTCACTCACACACCACATTCAGATAATCACAACCTTGAGGCGGATGGGCTATAACAGCAGAAGACTGTTGAAAAATGTTGCCTGGTCTGATGAGTCTCGATTTCTGTTGAGACATTCAGATGGTAGAGTCAGAATTTGGCGTAAACAGAATGAGAACATGGATCCATCATGCCTTGTTACCACTGTGCAGGCTGGTGGTGGTGGTGTAATGGTGTGGGGGATGTTTTCTTGGCACACTTTAGGCCCCTTAGTGCCAATTGGGCATCGTTTAAATGCCACGGCCGACCTGAGCATTGTTTCTGACCATGTCCATCCCTTTATGACCACCATGTTCCCATCCTCTGATGGCTACTTCCAGCGGGATAATGCACCATGTCACAAAGCTCCAATCATTTCAAATTGGTTTCTTGAACATGACAATGAGTTGACTGTACTAAAATGGCCGCC
>NC_090189.1:42383726-42401226 GCF_024679245.1 Pseudorasbora parva | reverse complement strand
TTTTGAAAAAGTAAAAATGCAGAATGTTTCCTGTGATGGGTAGGTTTAGGGATAGGGGCAGTGTAAGGGGATAGACAATACGGTTTGTACAGTATAAAACACATTACGCCTATGGAATGTCCCCACAATTCACAAAAACAAACATGTGTGTGTGTGTGTGTGTGTGTGTGTGTGTGTGTGTGTGTGTGTGTGTGTGTGTGTGTGTGTGTGTGATGGGTGTGATGGGTAGGTTTAGGGGCTGTGTGTGTATGATGGGTAGGTTTAGAGCCTGTGTGTGTGTGATGGGCAGGTTTAGGGGCTGTGTGTGTGTGTGTGTGTGATGGGTAGGTTTAGGGGCTGTGTGTGTGTGTGTGTGATTGGTAGGTTTAGGGGCTGTGTGTGTGTGTGTGTGTGTGTGTGTGTGTGTGTGTGTGTGTGTGTGTGTGTGTGTGTGTGTGTGTGTGTGTGTGATGGGTAGGTTTAGGGGCTGTGTGTGTGTGTGTGTGTGTGATGGGTAGGCAAAAGGGGGTCAAACACAGGGGGTATATACACTCACCTAAAGGATTATTAGAAACACCACACTAATGCTGTGTTTGAGGCCCTTTTGCCTTCAGAACTGCCTTAATTCTTTGTGTCATAAACAGGTGAGGAACTTTTCAACTTGTGCGAATCACGCGTTTAGCTCAATTCGTGCCGCAGATTGGCTATTCACATCTTTGCATTGACTTAACATGTAAATCACTCACACTTATCGCTTCATTCACGTCTGGTGTGAACGCACCATAAGAGGCTGGATCAAGACTGGAGCTGACAGACTCTCTAGTTCCCTCGGCGTAAACCAAGCAGAGAGCAACCACTGATTGCCTTAGTAGGAGAAAATACTATGGTAGTCAATGGTTGCTGTTACATTTCTCAAAATATCTGAACAAAAAAACCTACACAGGTTAGGACAACCTGAGGGAGAGGAAATGATGAAATAATTGTAATTTTTGTGTGAACTATCTTTATAGTATTAGTTATCTCTGACTGGCGAAGTCGGACATCATTAGGTGATGGTCACAGGTGATGGTCACAGGTGATGGTCATCTGAAGTCCTCCAGGAGTCGAGGCACCTCTTCACAGGTGATGGTCACAGGTGATGGTCACAGGTGATGGTCATCTGAAGTTAGTGTCCCCAACTGAGTAAGCCAAAGCGACGGTGGCAAGGAACTAAAATGAAGTCTTCATGATAGGCTGGATCCAGACTGGAGCTGACAGACTCTCTGGTTCCCTCGGGATGGCCGTCCAGATAAAATAAAACAGAACAGGAAAATAATTAGCATAGCTGCTGTTCAAAGCATTAAGCAAAGGCAATCATGTGCGCTGATATAACTGGAGTGCAAGGTGATGAGATGCATTATGTGAATGCTTGGCTAAAGAGATGCGGCTTTAATCCAGAGTCAACTGGGGGAGTGAACTGGGGGAGTGAACTGGGGGAGTCAACCCTGGGCGAGTCAACCCTGGGCGAGTCAACCCTGGGCGAGTGAACTGGGGGAGTGAACTGGGGGAGTGAACTGGGCGAGTCAACCCTGGGCGAGTGAACTGGGGGAGTGAACTGGGGGAGTCAACCCTGGGCGAGTGAACTGGGGGAGTGAACTGGGGGAGTCAACCCTGGGCGAGTGAACTGGGGGAGTGAACTGGGGGAGTCAACCCTGGGCGAGTCAACCCTGGGCGAGTGAACTGGGGGAGTGAACTGGGCGAGTGAAGTGGGCGAGTGAACTGGGCGAGTCAACCCTGGGCGAGTGAACTGGGCGAGTCAACCCTGGGCGAGTGAACTGGGGGAGTCAACCCTGGGCGAGTGAACTGGGGGAGTCAACCCTGGGCGAGTGAACTGGGGGAGTCAACCCTGGGGGAGTCAACCCTGGGGGAGTGAACTGGGGGAGTCAACCCTGGGCGATTGAACTGGGGGAGTCAACCCTGGGCGATTGAACTGGGGGAGTCAACCCTGGGCGATTGAACTGGGGGAGTCAACCCTGGGCGAGTCAACTGGGCGAGTCAACCCTGGGCGAGTGAACTGGGGGAGTCAACCCTGGGGGAGTGAACTGGGGGAGTCAACCCTGGGCGAGTGAACTGGGGGAGTCAACCCTGGGGGAGTGGGGGAATGAGTCTGACGCCATTGGCTATGGCCGGATGGCAGTGCATTTTGGGAACGGGACAATGTCTTCTTTTCCTCTCTCCCCTCTCACGTCTCTGTTGCTCCTCATGCTTCCATCTCCTTCTCTCACCTCACCTGTCCAAACCCCCGAATGCTGCGGACGCCATGACTGGGAGTGTAGAGCGCCGTCCCATAAGCACCTCCGGCCTGTGAGCGGGTGAGGGTGTGAGAGTTGGGGGTTCCCCACCCACAAACACCACCCAGCACCCTCCCCCCACACAAACACCACCCAGCACCCTCCCCCCACACAAACACCACCCAGCACCCTCCCCCCACACAAACACCACCCAACACACTCTCCACACACAAACACCACCCAACACCCTCCCCACACACAAACACCACCCAACAATGCCCCATTACAAACCCCCCCCCCTCACGAACTTGACTAACACCTGCAACACCCCCCCCCTCCCCCGGAAACACGAATTACACCACAACGGATCCCAAACCACCCCCATGAACGTGACTAACCCGAACACCCCCCCTCCCCCCCCCAAAAAAACGGCGAATTACGCCACAACGGATCCCAACCCCCCCACGAACGTGACTAACCCCGAACTCTCCCACCCAAAAAAATAAACAATCTAAACAAATTACACCGCAACGTATCCCCCCCCACGAACGTGACTAACCCCTAAACCCCCTACCCCCCCACCCAAAAAAACTACTAATTACACCGCAACGGATCACCACCCACCCACGCCCACGAATGTGACTAACCCCCACACCTCCCACAGGTCAAGGGCACTCACGAGAAGTAGCTCCACACCGCTCCAGTCACGGCATCTGCAACACCTGTGAGTCGGAACAGACGAGGCGAGAGAAAGGAGACGGAAGCACGAGGAGTGACAGAGAAGAGGGAGAAGAGAGAGGAAAAGAAAAAAGGAAATGTACTGCCATCCGGGCCCCATTGGCGCTTTTTTTACATTGCCCCTTTAATTAATACCATTCCCCCTTAACTGATGCCACTCCCCCTTAATTGATGCCACTCCCCCTTAACTGACACCACTCCCCCTTAACTGACACCACTCCCCCTTAACTGATACCACTCCCCCTTAACTTATGCCACTCCCCCTTAACTGATACCACTCCCCCTTAATTGATGCCACTCCCCCTTAACTGACACCACTCCCCCTTAACTGACACCACTCCCCCTTAACTGACACCACTCCCCCTTAACAAATGCCACTCCCCCTTAACTGATACCACTCCCCCTTAATTGATGCCACTCCCCCTTAACTGACACCACTCCCCCTTAACTGACACCACTCCCCCTTAACTGACACCACTCCCCCTTAACAAATGCCACTCCCCCTTAACTGACGTCACTCCCCCTTAACTGATGCCACTCCCCCTTAACTGACGCCACTCCCCCTTAACTGATGCCACTCCCCCTTAACTGACGCCACTCCCCCTTTGACAAATGATTATTGCCTGTTGTTGAATCTGTTTGTAATTGTGTGTGGATCAGTGGAGTAAAGGAAGAGCAATTAAAAAATTCTCCTTAACTGATCATCGGCTGAACCAGGGATCATTTAAAACGTCCTGCAAGGTTGTCTCCAGTTCAGACCTTCGCTGTATTGCCAGTCGCCAGAGAAGAAAGGAGCATTCTGTGAACGAGATTAGAGGAAAGCAGATTAGTCATGAGGTACGGTAATGTGTTACTATGACTAACATTCATTATCTTTATTGTTATTCATCTCACCAAAGGACACGCGCCTTTTCCAAAACGGGCGCTTGATGTTGTCGACCAGCGCGTACATCACGTTGAAATATGATTCTGCGTACTTTAATTTTTCCCACCGATCAAACCAGGCTTCGAGTAAAGCTTGCTGAAATTCTGTCATATTCTTCAATGGCTGCCTTGGTGCCCGAGTATTAGGGTCAATTATATTGATCTGGAGTGTGTTGGGGTCGATGGTTATTTCATGCACATAGATTGGCGGGTAAACCCCAAGATCCCAGGAGGTTTTGAGAGTCTCAAAGAGTCGCCTCATGATGATTCTCGCATCTTTTTCCTTCATGGAAGAGCCTTTCATTTCAATATATTCTTCCAAGGTGATAAAGCACACAGAAGCGCTCGGCGATGGCTGAGCATCATCACGCGCTGCCTCGGTCTCGAGTGGATCCGTGGCTGCTGCAGACTCACGCTTCACAAGAGCACACACTCTGTTAGAGACGGTTTGGAAGCTTCGTTTCACCACCTTCCTCACTTTCCTCCATTTAGTGGTTTTTTCTGCAAGTTTAGAAACATGTTTTATTAGCACAGATTACAGCTTGATGATTAATGTAACACTTCAGTCATGAGTTATTATAAATCATGAACTAATCATGTACAAACATGACTAGAACATATTTACCGCTGATAAACCATCAAGGTGCGTTCACACCTGACGCGAATGAAGCGTTACGCGCAAGTGATTTACGTCAATGCAAAGACGCGAATAGACATTCAGCCGCCTGGCAGAAGCCCCTCTCATGATGCAAATTCACGTCTGTTGTGAAGTGAATGTCAAGCGCAAATGAAGCAAGGAAACTCAAAATGTTCCCGCTCGAATAGGGCGCTTTATTACCTTCATTCGTGTCTTGTGTGAACGGCCCATTAGGATGTCACAGCTTTCAAACGCTCTCAACGCAATAGCTGCGTGTGCACCTGACTTTTTAGCTCCGCCCACACGATACGCCTCCAGCCGCTTGGTTTTATTCGGAAACACTCGCTACAGCGTATTTTTCTTTTAAAAATATGATAAAACTAAAGACTTTTCTAACTAATACGAGTTATAAATATATTGGTTTTATATTTACCCACAGAGGTGCGTCATACGCCGCTTAGCGCTAAAAGGGATGTAGTACACAAGCAGGAAAGTTTGTTCCATCATCCCACCTGGATAGGCTGAACCCATTTCCGTTAAACTTCACCATCAACAGGGAAGGAATAAAACGACAGATATGGCTGCGTTTGGGAATAACAAGAGCAGCCCGGTAAGCTACAATAACTCTTGCTCGTTGCGTGCGCCATTTGTTTGCCTGTTGCCCTGACTGGTGAGGAAGAAGATTACCACGACGATTACGAATTTCCGGTACCAAATATGGAAGTTGCGAGAAGGCTCTATTTATTGCTGCATTCAAGTCATAAAGTTAAGGATCGTGAAGATAGTTTTTACGAGTTAAACGCACAAGAACATCACCACAAAGTCGTAAATACCAGTGGGAAGATCTGTACGAGTTAGGGGCGTGTCCGTGAGAAACATGGCGGAAACAATGGATGAATACATTGCTAAATGAATAGATGAATACATTGATGGATAAATGGATAGATGGATACAGACGTTGGTCTGTAGTTGTATATAACGGGTATTTAGCAGTGACACTGTCAGGCTTTGTCATTAACAACAAAGTAAGCTAGCATTGTAATATGTAACGACGATACCGTTTACAGTGGCTTCATAAAAACGTAAACGATTAAAACTCACCTGATGCGCATTCTTTGTTCTTCAGTTTCTATAAGCACAGTTAACAAACCTAAAGTACCTTGCCCCATATAACAGTAGAGCTGATATTTTCAAACATTATTATGATAAATACTTTGCTTGTTACATATGCGTGCAACATTTCAGCCCTTAATAAATGATAAATGTGAGTTATATTGTGTGCGATGCTGTAGTGTAATGAATAATGCGTTCTGAGTGTCGTTATGTGTCTTGAGTTCGCTCACGTGATTTAAGTTTCGCGCTTCGGAACGTCAGATTCTGCGATAGAGACAGCATTAAAATGGCCGCAGGGGCGTAGCACCAAACTCTGGGCCCCGTATACTCTCAATGTCAGTCGGCCCCTACACATGCCATCGTACGGTGCGGGTTAGCAAAATGAAAACTCAATTTTGAATGATTTTATTTGAATTATTTGAATATAAATAAAAAATCTATTTTTGTGCTCAAATACCTTTAAACCTTAGTCTACATCGGGTTTGTCATTTTGATCCATGATACTAATGCAAGTTTTAAATTAAAAACATTTATTTTTGAACAGGCGAACGCGAGACAACTGTACCCTCAGAAACCAATCAAATAAGCTAAGCCTGCCATAATTTAAAAAAATGTCAACTATAAAAATAAAATAAAGTCAAATGAGATGTAATCTACATCCCAGAATGCCCACTGACGAGTCTTTTTGTTTGTGAAATCAGTGATGAGATCTGCTGTGATATTGCTCAAATCAATATTACCTGTGTGAGCTTGAGAACACAGTTATATTAGTAGGCACATCTACATGTGCAGAAATATAGGCAGATCATTTATTAAGGAGTTTGAGAATATATCACACATTATAAGCAATAGTAGGGCTAGTAGCTTTACACTGTGCTGCCACGCGTTCCACCACTCCAATAGCACTAGGCAATAGCACACACATTGAATCAAAAGGCTTACTTATTTAAGGTAAACAGCTTACAATTAGGAAGCAAGGGGGGAGCTCGCCCTTTGAGCAATGATCTCACCTTGTGTTTCCTCATTTCTGCTCTCAGCCTCATCTCCAGGACAGCAGCCAGGACTGGCCAGTGCTGCTACTGCTGCTGCGTCACTGGCTGTTTCTGAAACTGGTTAATGTTGGCAACCTGACGTTAGCTGGCCTGGCCCATAATTTACTTACAGCAACAAGCATTCTCTCAGTTGGTGTTAGCAATATATTTTTAAATCAATAATGAAATCAATTGGAGGGGCCAATTAATTCGAATTAGGCTAAAAAAAACAACAACTTTTTATGGGATTTCAAAGGGCCCTCTCCCTAGACGGGCATCAAACACAACCCTGCCTCTTTTCGTTTATATTTAAAACATTAAACACATTAATATGTGCTTTCAGACAAGTGTGCATATTATCACTGTAATAAAACACAACTCTCTCTTTTTTAAAATGTCAGTTTATGTATTATAGCCATTATAAAAGTACGAGTAAAAGGTATAAGAAGAAATAAAGCAAACAATTCAGTCAAACATAAAGTCAGCGCTAGTGGGCAACAAGAGTAACGTAAAGTTAAATAGCTTAAACATAAAGTAATGAAACTTCAGTTTGCCCTCAGCCTAAAGATTTGCCAGGGAACAAATTATAGATCCATGAGACCAAAGATTTGACGAATTATATGTCATGTTTAACCACTACAGAGACAGCAGAGTCAGCGGCAGACGTCAGAAGGTCACGCCGAGGAAAGGCTGCTCTCCCCGGGGTAAACGAGCGATGAGCGCCGCTGATCGACTGGATCGCAGAACTCCGAAAACGCCAAATCAAATATTCGCTCTCTTTAGAAATAAACTCAGGTTTGAGATTTAAAGTACATGCTCGACTGAAAAAGTCTTAAAAGTACATTTCGTCCCACATTAAGTAGTGTTTTTGAATTAAGTTACGCTGCGGGTTTCTCGGTTTCTCTTGTTGCGGCTGTTGTTATGGCAACAAAATACTCCCTCGGCTGCTATTTTGAACCAAACTCTATTTTTACTAAAAGAGCGCTCTTGCCAACTTTTTCTCGACGCACCCAGGTGTCCCCTGTGTTATTTCTGTACCCGTTACTCGGTGTTGATGTGTGTTAATCCATCCCTCACCTGTTGGGCTGTCCTGCGAGCTGTTTTCCGCCGGATCTGATGCGCTGGTGCTGGGATTGCTCTCCTCAGGTAAATACTCAAACGCATCCACGAACTCTTCGTCGCTGCTCTCCATCTCCTCAGGTCTCGCTACTGTAGACGACATTTTACAACTGCTTACCGGGAGACTTCAGGTGTGTGTGACACTTCGTGCAGATTTTTCTCTCTGATATTCGCCGAACTCAACTTGCTCAGCGCGATCGGGTTATAAGCACTGTCCGTCTGTGACGTCACGATCAGAACTGCCGCGCCTGTGACGTCACACATCATGGCCAGTCGAGCGCGAAGCTGAGGCCAATGGCGCGAATTTATCCATCTTTTGTATATTTCTGTCTTAAATGTATGTGATCCAAAATACAGCAAAAACAATATTGGGAAATATTTTTACAATTTACAATTACTTTTTTCTCTCTCTGTGAATATATAGGCCTAGTAAAGTATAATTTATTCCTGTGATCAAAGCGGAATTGATCATCATTTTAGTCTTCAGTGTCACATATCCTTCACAAATCACTTTGATATGAGGATTTGAGCTCAATGAACATTTAATATTATCATTAATGGTGAAAACAGTAGAGTAGCCTACATTTTTATTTAGGATTATATAATGAATAGAAAGTAAAAAACACTTCCCATTTTTGGGAAACATATTCAACCAGGACGCATTAAATGTCTGAAGTGACAGTATACACATTTATAATTCTGCAAAAGCTTTATATTTTTATTGATCTTTAATATAAAGCTTTTGCATTATAAATGTAGGCCTAGGCTATCTTTAACCCTCTGCCTGATGAACGCAGGCACGTTTATTCCTTAAAGCTCCACTGTGTGATATTAGATCAGTTTGAATGTTTTTGTCTTGTACTACCGTTACCCAATCAGGGAGAGCCATAAGAATATCTATAAATCTTTAGCACGGCACATTCTTCTTTCTTCTTTTTTCCAGAGATTTGGAAAAACGACCTGAAAGTCTCCTTTAACGGTAAGTTGTCCCCATACCTAACCCAACCATCTATTTGAATCTGAAAGGAACTAACCCTTAACTTTGTTTTGTTACATTTTTTTTTATTTAGTTGGAGGACTCTACAGAGCATGCTCTATATATGTGTGTGTGTGTGTGTGTGTGTGTGTGTGTGTGTGTGTGTGTGTGTGTGTGTGTGTGTGTGTGTGTGTGTGTGTGTGTGTGTGTGTGTGTGTGTGTGTGTGTGTGTGTGTGTGCGTGCGTGCGTGCGTGCGTGCGTGCGTGCGTGCGTGCGTGCGTGCGTGCGTGCGTGCGTGCGTGCGTGCGTGCGTGCGTGTGTGTTCAGGCCAAAAGTTTAGACACATTACTATGTGTAATGTTTTTGAAAGAAGTTTCTTCTGCTCATCAAGCCTGCATTTATTTGATCAAAAATACAGAAAGAAAATGTAATATTGTGATATATTATTACAATTTAAAATAATTGGTTTTCAATTTATTATGCTTTAAATTATCATTTTGTTTCTGTGATCAAAGCTGAATTTTCAGGATCATTCCTCCAGTCTTCAGTGTCACAATTCACCAGTGTGAGTGCCCGTGATCACCACCAGAGGGCACTCCACCACGGACTGTCACTCCATCACAAACTACATTACCCATAATCCTTTCCTCGGACTCATTAGCACTCAATGTTCACACCTGTGTGTCATCACCTCTGCCTATATAAGCCTGGTTATCTCTGTCATTCATTGCGAAGTCTTGTTTAGTGTCACTGCATTTCTGAGCGTTTCCCTGTTTTCATGTGTCTTGGTCTTTGATTTCTTGCCTTCTCCGTGGATTACCCTTTTGCCTGTTCCTTCTGTTTTGTTTGCCTTTTCGGACTGATTTCCTGTTATGACCTTTTGCCTGTTCTATTGACTACGACTTTGGATTACCCTTCAATAAATACCAAGGGGGTAATCTAGCGCTCGGAAAGCGTTCCACCCCTAGGGGCTGCCATTGCTAACCAAGCCCTCACCTGCTGTTAGCATCCCATTGACTCCCATTCATTTTTGAGTCACTTTGACAGTGAATAACTTTACATCTGAGGTGTTTAAAGACTCCATTTGTCCATTGTTTATTTCTAAAGAAACACAACAATGTATAAAAGGCTCCATTACCTTGTATCTTACACTATCGCCCCGCAGAAGCTGTTTTTGTAAAATTAGGCTAACGATTGCGTCATAACCAACGCGACTCTGTCGCACAGTTGAGAAATTACCGTATAGACCTGAGGAGACGCTCGCAGCAATCTTTACTGTCTATGAGGCAGTCGGGGGGACGTGGAGACATAAAGTCTGATAAAGTCAAGGGAGAAGAATGGGGAGAAGCCCATAGTGAGCCAAAAGCAACGGGAGAAAATATTTAAACAACGTGATTCAGCTTTCGCGTTCCACATCTACTAGAAGACTCACAGCTGTCAGACAGGAGGCTCACGTCACATCTACGTCCTCAAGCTCAGTCTGAGCCTGCGCAGTTCGCTCAGCCATCAGGAAGTGAGTGCTCCTAGGTTGACTTCATTCTTTCGCCGTAGACGTCAATGGGGTCGCTGTGTCCATTTCTTTTACTGTCTATGATAAATACTGCCTCTGGAGGAAGAACCCAAAGGACTCTGAAACTGAGAAGACACTTGCAAAGTGTTCTGGAGCCCTGGAGGAGAAAGGGCAGGACTTCTGGAAGCTGGATCTGATTTTGGCCCCATGCTTCTTGGACTTTGACTGTATCTCAAACTTCCCCATGCATTAGGCAGATCAAATGCACCAATCACAACCACCACTAAGACACCTTTCAGAAACTCCATCATAGCAAACTTTGACACAAATGCCACAACACACACCAGTGCTTGGCTTGGCCATTTTGTACAGCATTGAGTGAAGGTGGCTCCTCCCCTTTTAGTTTAATTGATTACCTTTGATTCTCCTCTGGACCTGTACAGTTTATCTATCTCTGGCACCCACAGCTCTGCGTTTACACTGGCACAAAAAAATCTGATTTTTTTACTCACATCTAACCCAGATCAAAATTGGTTGCATGCATATAAACGCAAAAATATTTTTTTTTTGCATCCATTCTGAGCCACTCCCAGATGTGTTTTTAAATCAGATACATATCCAATATCTGGACATCTGACCAACGTCTAAATATGAATATCTTATTCCCATTGGCAGTCCAAGCCACCACAAGGCCAGAGTAACACATTTGGCCACAAAGATAGCTTTTTATGTCGTATTATGAAGCAGATGTGCCTGTATAAGCTCACATTAAAATTACTGCTATTATCCGGTCTATCCGTTGTCAGATTGAGCTGCAAACATCCATGACAGATTTGAACTTATCCAAACAGGAAAATAATCATGGCCACCCGACATGAATTTTCCGGCAAGGAGCCAAAAACCGAAACATGAAGTCCGACACTTTCTGCTTCCTATAGGGATGCTTGTGCTGTTTGAATAGTTTATCAAAGATGGAGTGAAATAAATGCAATATTTGTCAAATACACAGATGTTTCAAAGACATCATAGTTATTAGGGGTGGGACAAAAAAAAATCAATATGCCGACGAGACGTTATCGATACTCTAGCCCCAAGTATCAATATATTTTTTGTATAGGCTACATAGGCCTACCCACAGCTGCGTTCAGTCGCTTCCGTGTTTATCTAAGCGCAGGGCTCCAGACTGGATATATACTTATATACTGGATATATACTCCAGACTGCCGAATATACACTTCCTTGGAATTATAAGGTTCTATCTGCGTTCTGAGTAGTTTTGAGATATTGAGCTTCAAAGTTTTTGCATTACATATAGGAAAATGTATACGGGGAACAAGTTTCTTTCAAACATGATAATAAGAGGGACCCTAAATGTATTCTAAATATACAATATCAAAATCCTCTCAAAATTGTAAATGGGGATTTTTGGAATGGGTCAAATGCAGATAGAACCTTCTAATTCTAAAAACACATTTTTCGCTAAGAATTATAAGGTTCTATCTGCCAAAACATGATTTAATTAACATTAAATATAACATTAATGTTGTAACAATGTCTCAAAATGTTAGAAAGTACAGTTTTATCCTTTCTATGACATTTATTTCATATTTTTAGCACTTCCATGTATTTAGGACATTTCAAATTAAGCAAGGTAGGTCAAAATATTTTGTCCAGCGCATAGTCCAGATATTATTGCAGAAATTGTCAATCTTTCTTTTGTTTAGACAACTGTAATACATCTGAGCAGGATTTTATTCCACCTATAGTGGGCCAGGTAAAATGGCTTTCTCTCTAGACATCATTACAGCTGAAATAACATGCTAACATTTATTGTTGTAATTAAACCCTATCATTTAAACTGTTGACTATTTGACCTTTAAGTCTTAATATAGTAAAAACAGACATTTTAAGACTTTAAAAAATGAAAATAAAATTGTCGATCTTGAGGTTTCTCAAAAAATTTGCGTTGCATGCCATAATCTTCACAGATATTGGCTGCGTCCGAAACCTGGAAAATGCTGCCTTCGGAGGACACATTTCAAGGCAGGAAGGCATTAAGCCACGTCCGAATCTAATGTTAGCTTCACTTCCTGTCTCCTGAAAGACTTTCATCTGATCGAGTTTTGAAGGCAGCATACATGTATCCGTCGCTGCCTTTGATATCCCACAATCCTGTGCTTTGTATTCTGTGACAGTTGTGCTGGGAAAAAAGATGGCGTCTGAAAGTTGCGTTTTCTGGTCAGTTTGTGTGTAAATGTACGATTTTACCAATATTTTCCACTTCTGATGTCCTTTCTAGTGAGAAATTACTAATGTAGTAATTAAATATTTGTTTAGTTCTCACTCTGGGTATAAAGTTGATCCTGATTGGTCCTCTTCTGTGCATTCGAAGTGCTGATTGGCTCACGCAGATAGAACCTTATAGAGCCAAGTCAGAGTTTGACTTTGTAGATAGAACCTTTTTCTTTTTCCGATAACAAGTCCCAAAATGTACACAACTTAAAAAAAAAAAAACATTACATAATGTAAATAAGTTGTCACAGAATACAGTCCCTGACAAAAGTCTTGTCGCTTATCTATTTTCTAGAAATACCTGATATTAACCTGACTTTTAATTAATTAATTGGTGTTAGAAATAGCTCATATGAAAAGCTAAAACCCTCCCAAATGATGCACTGAAATGAATAATTTTCATAGAAAAAATATTTATCATTTAATCAAGACAGAAAGGTCAAATTTTGGCAAGACAAAAGTTTTGTCGCCTATACAGAAATGGAACAAATTTACTGCAAATACAAAAATATGTCAGCAAATTAAGTTGTGGTGCTGTGAGATCCAAATTTAATATCTTGTATGACTTCCATGAGCTTGAAGGACTGCATCCATGCGGTTTGGCAAGGATTCATACAATTTATTGATGAAGTCATCAGGAATAGCTAAGAAAGCAGTCTTGCATGCCTCCCAGAGTTCATCAATATTCTTTGGTTTCGTCTTCCATGCGTCCTCTTTCATCCTACCCCACATATGCTCAATGATGTTCATGTCTGGTGACTGGGCTGGCCAATCCTGGAGCATCTTGATCTTCTTCGCCTTGAGGAACTTTGATGTGGAGATGGAAGTATGCGATGGAGCACCGTCCTGCTGCAGAATATGGCTCTTTTATGGTTGGGAATATAAGAGGTAGCTAAGATTTCTTGGTATTTTAGACTATTGATGTTTTCTTCGAGTCAGGGCAGCTGAAGTTAAGATCAAGGGACAGACCTACCTATGGCCAGTCGTGCGCCTTGTGCGGCTGCCAGCCTGGGAGGATGAAGATGACACCAACTAAGTAGACTTTCCTTTGGGATTCAAATTTATCGCTAAATTTGGGAGCGCTATGTCAGGAAGTCTTTTATTCCTGACATTTTATTTCGAAACTGTAATGATGTCATATCTTTTCTGAGCGCATCACATCATCATTGCCGACTCCGCATTCTGTGGGATGGTGGCTCGCGTGTGCGTAACCTAATCGAAAACCACACACACACACACACACACCCCACCTATATACCTATTTGTACACCAATGATTGTACCCAAACTACAAAGTTTGCTGAAATAACTTCTCCGTGCCCTTCTCTCTGGTTCAGCGTGGTTCAGCGAGGTCTGCAGCGGGAGAGAGAGCCGTGGGACGAGCGGTAATTGAGTGGGTTGGACGCAGATTGATAACACCTGTATCTTGTTTCAGTAAAGGGCGCAGAGAGAGTATAAAACACCTGAAGTGTGCACGCTGTTTTTGGAGTTGAATAATAAAAGTCGTCAGCAGGCTAGCCGATCCCCGTGTCCTCTTCCTTCCTTTCTTACCGAATCACTACATCCCTTCAGAGTGTCCCACTCTATCATAGTCACTTAATTAGATTTTACCGTTTCATTTGAGAAAGCTATCATGTCACGAATACAGACACTTGAAGGTCTTCACGGCAACTTGTCAAAATTAAAGTGCGGTTTAACGTGAAGAAATTAGAAATATATTAGGCTACTGTTGTACAGTAGACTTAGCCATGTCTCTATGTAATAATAATATACTAATAATAATAATTATGCCTAGATTGTTGCTTTTACTTGTTTTTTTATAAACAATGTCTACTTTTAAACAGCATACAGCCTTAAATTTAAATGTTTATGTTGTGGAAATTGCAGTAAATTACAAGAGACAAGTTCTCACGTTGACCACACATGTACGTGTAAAAATCTAAATCAAAATGATGCTGACAAGTCCCACGTCAACACCATGATCAACACGCATTCAGAACATTTAAAGGGACCGCGATCCCTGAACAGTTATGAAGAAAGTGCTGCCTTTATAATCAACAGTGTATAAAAATGTTTAACCACAAAGGTGAATTATTTTTGTCACAATTACTACATTGTATTATTTAATTATAATTATCATAAAGAAAAAACTCATTGAATGCAATTATAAATAACTTAAATAGTTTTTAAAAAGTATGGTATTGGTACCGACTACTGGAATTTTGTGACATCCCTAATTACTCCTAATATTAAATTACTACCACTAGTAATATAAATTGGAGATGTTGCTGATATGATCATTCATAGTAGTAGTAATAGTAGAGATTTTTCCTTATTTTACTATAAATCATTTAGTCACAAATCTGTTCTCTATAGAAATAAGCATTTTTCAAGCATATGGCTGTTTGGTAGCTGTATAATACTTATTGTACATTGTTGCTATTTTAAAAAAAAAGATGAACGTTAATAAATGAAAAACTAATCATCTTTGTGATATAGTTATTGTTGGTAAAATATGATAGTATCACATCATGAGTTCTCCTATGATTCCCACCCCTGATAGTTATGTAATACTTGATGTACTGCTTAATGCTGCATATTTGTAATACTGCTGTGAGGGTGTTTCAAACACAACATCTATGGGATTGATGGTAAAAAAAAAAACAGCTCTTTTCACTGCAGTTATCAAGCTCACTATTTTCCCTCTCTCTTTGAAAGTTGTGAAACTGTTACTGCATTTCCAGTTCGCCATTTGAGCAAATGGGGACAATATTTAATGTACTCCAGTCACCACTAGAAAAGTTAACTCAACTACGATGACTTCCACTCTGAGAAATCCAGAAATGTGAAAAGGGTCTATGAAGCTCAACATAAAAAACTACACTATCACTGAAGTGAAGGCTAAGGAGTATTCAGTTGATAAAGGACAATATAATGTTGCAACAAAATGATAATAGTTTAGAGTAAGAGATTTGTGACCAGTAGTGGAACTAAAGGGACCAAATGAGTGCTTGTCATGCCGTAAAGCCAGCCAATCATGAAACCGTGTCAAGCAGCCGCTCTGGAGAAGCTGCGCAGAAAGCACCAGTCAGCTGCTCGAGCCACTTACAGCACTTTGGAATTGGCATGATCTCACGTCAGACAACTTCTACCCAGAATGCACTGGTAAAGTAAGCCACTGACCAGTCTGTGCGTTGCTGCATGAAGTTGAACAAGCCTTTTGAGAGCACAGAAATATGATAGGGAGAACAAAGAAATATAACAAGTCAGATACAAGCAAGAATTGATGTCAGCTTTATTGAGGAACTTTCTTTTGCCCTTGAACCACCACAGGACCAAGTGTAGCCTTGCCTTCCCACTGAACACCTAGAGAGAGGAGAGCCAGGTTAGAGCACTTGCAACGTCAAACGCAACCTTAAGAGCTAAAGTTACTAACCTCCATAGGGAGAAGCAGCAATTCCACCATCAGGACCACATGTTGAGTCACAGCAACCACAAACTTGGTCATTTCCATCAGCAGCAAACCACCTGAACCAAGACAAAGACACCACCTTCAACATGAGCAAAGTCAGCTTTAAAATAAGATAAAGTGCAACGTACCCATTGGCGAATGAACAGGATTTGTGCTGAGCGTCACTGGGTGCAGAAGCAATAGTTGCCTTCACAACACATGTTATGTAGATCTGCAAGGGATGACACGTCAGAAAACCAAAGATGGGAAGAGAAGTCGAATTAACTCATGATATGCGTAGTACATACAGAAGGACTGGAGCTCTCCTGGAACACGAACGCCTCCAGCTGGATCTGGACCTTGTCAACCTGGGACCGAGGCATGAAGCGGGAGCTGGAAGCTGTAGCCTTGGCATCCACAAAGCACCTGAAGACAAAGAGCAACTCAACTATAGAGAAAGTGAGCAACTAGACCCTAGCCATGACTGGTTAAAAAGCAACCAAAACGGCCCTATAGCATCAAGGGCCATGACCTTACCCATGATTCTCAATGAAGGAATATCTCGGAAGGGAGTTCACATCAGGCCCTTGAGTGGCCACACAGCTGTCCACAAACACACGCAGAGGCACATGATTGTACTGCTTCACAGATGCCTCAATGTTAATAATGCCACCCAGGAAATAGACGGATGAAGGTCTCTGACTGGACCAATCATCTGCAGAGAAAGAGGGAACATTTTAGACAAATAAAATGCAAATCCTTATTCTTGTTTATCAAAAACCTGTACCAACCCATCATAAGCTTCAGGGAGAACACCAAGGCTTCTTCACCAACCTCCGTTGAGGCATAAGGGACCCATGTTGGCCTCAAGGCATCACTGCTTACATTCTGAAGCCTGTGGTTCATTAAAGGACCCATTAAATGGGCTCCCCGTTGCACGAGGGGAAGTGAAAGTCACAGACCACTTACCTTTGATAGTGGCATTGAACACCAACAACTGCACCCTCGACCCGGGTAATCGGAGTACCTGCAAGAGCCTCAGGGGTGTAGGTAAGAGAGAAGGTGTAGACAAGCTCATCCTCATTCATCTGGAAGAGATTGAAGTAGTTAAAACAACTGTTCCTCACTAAGATGATTGGGTGAACCACCCCTTTAAGAAGGGTTTATACCAGCTGCCCTGGCATTGCAAATACAACAGCCATGTGAACTGACACTCCTTGAGGACTTTGGATATCCTCAACTAGAATAAACAGATTCAGGAGTACTTACCATCTGCACGCTGTTGCAGTCCTGTAACTCATACTCAAAGATGAGCACCTTAGACTGAGAGTCCTGACCAACAACAGGACAGCCGCCTAAAGACAGGCCAGTTGGCTGGATCAAATGACCATTGCTAAACAAGTCCTGCTGGACCTCTACAAGAACCCGGTTCTCTCCGCATTGAACCGCTACGCTGCTGG
>NC_090189.1:42348726-42373726 GCF_024679245.1 Pseudorasbora parva | reverse complement strand
GTGTGATGGGTAGGTTTAGGGGCTGTGTGTGTGTGTGTGTGTGTGTGTGTGTGTGTGTGTGTGTGTGTGTGTGTGTGTGATAAGTAGGTTTAGGGGCTGTGTGTTTGTGTGATGGGTAGGTTTAGGGGCTGTGTGTGTGTGATGGGCAGGTTTAGGGGCTGTGTGTGTGTGATGGGCAGGTTTAGGGGCTGTGTGTGTGTGTGTGTGTGTGTGTGTGTGTGTGTGTGTGTGTGTGTGTGTGTGTGTGTGTGTGTGTGTGTGTGTGTGTGTGTGTGTGTGTGTGTGTGTGTGTGTGTGTGTGTGATGGGTGTGATGGGTAGGTTTAGGGGCTTTGTGTGTGTGATGGGTAGGTTTAGAGCCTGTGTGTGTGTGTGATGGGCAGGTTTAGGGGCTGTGTGTGTGTGATGGGCAGGTTTAGGGGCTGTGTGTGTGTGTGTGTGTGTGTGTGTGTGATGGGTAGGTTTAGAGCCTGTGTGTGTGTGTGTGATGGGCAGGTTTAGGGGCTGTGTGTGTGTGATGGGCAGGTTTAGGGGCTGTGTGTGTGTGTGTGTGTGTGATGGGTAGGTTTAGGGGCTGTGTGTGTGTGATGGGTAGGTTTAGGGGCTGTGTGTGTGTGTGTGTGTGTGATTGGTAGGTTTAGGGGCTGTGTGTGTGTGTGTGATGGGTAGGTTTAGGGGCTGTGTGTGTGTGATGGGTAGGTTTAGGGGCTGTGTGTGTGATGGGTAGGTTTAGGGGCTGTGTGTGTGTGTGTGTGTGTGTGTGTGTGTGTGTGTGTGTGTGTGTGTGTGTGTGTGTGTGTGTGTGTGTGTGTGTGTGTGTGTGTGTGTGTGTGTTGGGTAGGTTTAGGGGCTGTATGTGTGTGTGATGGGTAGGTTTAGGGGCTGTGTGTGTGTGTGTGTGTGTGTGTGTGTGTGTGTGTGTGTGTGTGTGTGTGTGTGTGTGTGTGTGTGTGTGTGTGTGATGGGCAGGTTTAGGGGCTGTATGTGTGTGTGTGTGATGGGTAGGTTTAGGGGCTGTGTGTGTGTGTGTGTGTGTGTGATGGGTAGGCAAAAGGGGGTCAAACACAGGGGGTATATACACTCACCTAAAGGATTATTAGAAACGCCACACTAATACTGTGTTTGAGGCCCTTTTGCCTTCAGAACTGCCTTAATTCTTTGTGTCATAAACAGGTGAGGAACTTTTCAACTTGTGCGAATCACGCGTTTAGCTCAATTCGTGCCGCAGATTGGCTATTCACATCTTTGCATTGACTTAACATGTAAATCACTCACACTTATCGCTTCATTCACGTCTGGTGTGAACGCACCATAAGAGGCTGGATCAAGACTGGAGCTGACAGACTCTCTAGTTCCCTCGGCGTAAACCAAGCAGAGAGCAACCACTGATTGCCTTAGTAGGAGAAAATACTATGGTAGTCAATGGTTGCTGTTACATTTCTCAAAATATCTGAACAAAGAAACCTACACAGGTTAGGACAACCTGAGGGAGAGGAAATGATGAAATAATTGTAATTTTTGTGTGAACTATCTTTATAGTATTAGTTATCTCTGACTGGCAAAGTCGGACATCATTAGGTGATGGTCACAGGTGATGGTCACAGGTGATGGTCACAGGTGATGGTCACAGGTGATGGTCACAGGTGATGGTCACAGGTGATGGTCACAGGTGATGGTCATCTGAAGTCCTCCAGGAGTCGAGGCACCTCTTCACAGGTGATGGTCACAGGTGATGGTCATCTGAAGTCCTCCAGGAGTCGAGGCACCTCTTTACAGGTGATGGTCACAGGTGATGGTCATCTGAAGTTAGTGTCCCCAACTGAGTAAGCCAAAGCGACGGTGGCAAGGAACTAAAATGAAGTCTTCATGATAGGCTGGATCCAGACTGGAGCTGACAGACTCTCTAGTTCCCTCGGGATGGCCGTCCAGATAAAATAAAACAGAACAGGAAAATAATTAGCATAGCTGCTGTTCAAAGCATTAAGCAAAGGCAATCATGTGCGCTGATATAACTGGAGTGCAAGGTGATGAGATGCATTATGTGAATGCTTGGCTAAAGAGATGCGGCTTTAATCCAGAGTCAACTGGGGGAGTGAACTGGGGGAGTGAACTGGGCGAGTCAACCCTGGGCGAGTGAACTGGGGGAGTGAACTGGGGGAGTCAACCCTGGGCGAGTGAACTGGGGGAGTGAACTGGGGGAGTCAACCCTGGGCGAGTGAACTGGGGGAGTGAACTGGGCAAGTGAACTGGGCGAGTGAACTGGGGGAGTGAACTGGGCGAGTCAACCCTGGGCGAGTCAACCCTGGGCGAGTGAACTGGGCGAGTCAACCCTGGGCGAGTGAACTGGAGGAGTCAACCCTGGGGGAGTGAACTGGGGGAGTCAACCCTGGGCGAGTGAACTGGGGGAGTGAACTGGGGGAGTGAACTGGGGGAGTCAACCCTGGGGGAGTCAACCCTGGGGGAGTGAACTGGGCGAGTCAACCCTGGGGGAGTGAACTGGGGGAGTCAACCCTGGGGGAGTGAACTGGGGGAGTCAACCCTGGGCGAGTCAACTGGGGGAGTCAACCCTGGGCGAGTGAACTGGGGGAGTCAACCCTGGGCGAGTGAACTGGGGGTGTCAACCCTGGGGGAGTGAACTGGGGGAGTCAACCCTGGGGGAGTGGGGGAATGAGTCTGACGCCATTGGCTATGGCCGGATGGCAGTGCATTTTGGGAACGGGACAATGTCTTCTTTTCCTCTCTCCCCTCTCACATCTCTGTTGCTCCTCATGCTTCCGTCTCCTTCTCTCACCTCACCTGTCCAAACCCCCGAATGCTGCGGACGCCATGACTGGGAGTGTACAGCGCCGTCCCATAAGCACCTCCGGCCTGTGAGCGGGTGAGGGTGTGAGAGTTGGGGGTTCCCCACCCACAAACACCACCCAGCACCCTCCCCCCACACAAACACCACCCAGCACCCTCCCCCCACACAAACACCACCCAACACACTCTCCACACACAAACACCACCCAACACCCTCCCCACACACAAACACCACCCAACAATGCCCCATTACAACCCCCCCCCCCCCCCCGGAAACACGAATTACACCACGACGGATCCCAACCCCCCCCCCTCTCACGAACTTGACTAACACCTGCAACACCCCCCCCCCTCCCCCAGAAACACGAATTACACCACAACGGATCCCAAACCCCCCCCCCATGAACGTGACTAACCCGAACACCCCCCCTCCCCCCAAAAAAACGGCGTATTACGCCACAACGGATCCCAACCCCCCCACGAACATAACTAACCCCGAACCCCCCCCCCCAAAAAACAAACAAACAATCTAAACAAATTACACCGCAACGTATCCCCCCCCACGTACGTGACTAACCCCTAAACCCCCTACCCCCCCACCCAAAAAAACTACTAATTACACCGCAACGGATCACCACCCACCCACGCCCACGAATGTGACTAACCCCCACACCTCCCACAGGTCAAGGGCACTCACGAGAAGTAGCTCCACACCGCTCCAGTCACGGCATCTGCAACACCTGTGAGTCGGAACAGACGAGGCGAGAGAAAGGAGACGGAAGCACGAGGAGTGACAGAGAAGAGGGAGAAGAGAGAGGAAAAGAAAAAAGGAAATGCACTGCCATCCGGGCCCCATTGGCGCTTTTTTTACATTGCCCCTTTAATTAATACCATTCCCCCTTAACTGATGCCACTCCCCCTTAATTGATGCCACTCCCCCTTAACTGACACCACTCACCCTTAACTGACACCACTCCCCCTTAACTGATACCACTCCCCCTTAACTTATGCCACTCCCCCTTAACTGATACCACTCCCCCTTAACTGACACCACTCCCCCTTAACTGACGTCACTCCCCCTTAACTGATGCCACTCCCCCTTAACTGACGCCACTCCCCCTTAACTGACGTCACTCCCCCTTAACTGATGCCACTCCCCCTTAACTGACGCCACTCCCCCTTAACTGACATCACTCCCCCTTAACTGATGCCACTCCCCCTTAACTGACGCCACTCCCCCTTAACAAATGCCACTCCCCCTTAACTGACGTCACTCCCCCTTAACTGATGCCACTCCCCCTTAACTGACACCACTCCCCCTTAACAAATGCCACTCCCCCTTAACTGACGTCACTCCCCCTTAACTGATGCCACTCCCCCTTAACTGACGCCACTCCCCCTTAACTGAGGCCACTCCCCCTTAACTGACGCCACTCCCCCTTTGACAAATGATTATTGCCTGTTGTTGAATCTGTTTGTAATTGTGTGTGGATCAGTGGAGTAAAGGAAGAGCTCTTAAAATTCTCCTTAACTGATCATCGGCTGAACCAGGGATCATTTAAAACGTCCTGCAAGGTTGTCTCCAGTTCAGACCTTCGCTGTATTGCCAGTCGCCAGAGAAGAAAGGAGCATTCTGTGAACGAGATTAGAGGAAAGCAGATTAGTCATGAGGTACGGTAATGTGTTACTATGACTAACATTCATTATCTTTATTGTTATTCATCTCACCAAAGGACACGCGCCTTTTCCAAAACGGGCGCTTGATGTTGTCGACCAGCGCGTACATCACGTTGAAATATGATTCTGCGTACTTTAATTTTTCCCACCGATTAAACCAGGCTTCGAGTAAAGCTTGCTGAAATTCTGTCATATTCTTCAATGGCTGCCTTGGTGCCCGAGTATTTGGGTCAATTATATTGATCTGGAGTGTGTTGGGGTCGATGGTTATTTCATGCACATAGATTGGCGGGTAAACCCCAAGATCCCAGGAGGTTTTGAGAGTCTCAAAGAGTCGCCTCATGATGATTCTCGCATCTTTTTCCTTCATGGAAGAGCCTTTCATTTCAATATATTCTTCCAAGGTGATAAAGCAAACAGAAGCGCTCGGCGATGGCTGAGCATCATCACGCGCTGCCTCGGTCTCGAGTGGATCCGTGGCTGCTGCAGACTCACGCTTCACAAGAGCACACACTCTGTTCGTGACGGTTTGGAAGCTTCGTTTCACCACCTTCCTCACTTTCCTCCATTTAGTGGT
Source organism: Pseudorasbora parva (assembly GCF_024679245.1). Lineage (NCBI taxonomy): Eukaryota > Metazoa > Chordata > Actinopteri > Cypriniformes > Gobionidae > Pseudorasbora > Pseudorasbora parva. The sequence continues at coordinate 42,368,671 of NC_090189.1, read as the reverse complement.
TTTTTCTGCAAGTTTAGAAACATGTTTTATTAGCACAGATTACAGCTTGATGATTAATGTAACACTTCAGTCATGAGTTATTATAAATCATGAACTAATCATGTACAAACATGACTAGAACATATTTACCGCTGATAAACCATCAAGGTGCGTTCACACCTGACGCGAATGAAGCGTTACGCGCAAGTGATTTACGTCAATGCAAAGACGCGAATAGACATTCAGCCGCCTGGCAGAAGCCCCTCTCATGATGCAAATTCACGTCTGTTGTGAAGTGAATGTGCGCACCTGACTTTTGAGCTCCGCCCACACGATACGCCTCCAGCCGCTTGGTTTTATTCGAATTAAAACTCACCTGATGCGCATTCTTTGTTCTTCAGTTTCTATAAAACGAAGGACGCTGGCGTCGTCTGTTCGCCGCTTCTCCACCCACAAATGATCATGTTAATGTACTATTAGATTTAGATTTTATTTTATTTCCTTATGTTTGTGACTAGTCTAACAGTCAGAGCTACAATTGGGGCTGTTGCTGATTGCTGGCAGCCACTGAGAGGACGTTGTTCCTCGTTTCGCCGTTTTCCACCGCTTCTAATGTTTATGTTTGAATTGCTGCGGTTGGTTGGTTCTGGTTTGGAGGACATTTGATGTTTCTCGCCGCGACTGCTCACTGGTGGACTCCCTTGGGCTTAAGCTGCATGGTGGCTGAAGTTTGCACCGGGCTAGCGTCATCTGGGCCATCGTAATCGGCGTCCGGCATGATGTTGGGATGTTCCGCTTCTCGGCTGCGCCGCTGTTCCGTCCTGCATTGCGGCCGTGGAGCGGCTTGGACTTCTGCGCCGACCCCGGTGTGTCCACAGAAGTGCCCGAAAAAATGTTCTGCCTCCTGCATGGTGCTGCGGCGATCCCCATCGTTTGAATCGTCATGAAGACCCATCATCTGGTCTTCAGCTGTCCTGCCTCGGCGATGTCATCGGTACACTGCCGCTGGGAGAAATCTGAAACATGGAGTGGACCACAGTGTGCTGCGGAGCTAACAGAGACTTCCACCATCAGCTGTTTTCTGTTCACCATCAGCTCTGTTTCTGTTCACCATCAGCTCTGTTTTCTGTTCTGTTTTCTGTGTTGGTTGATTGTTTGTAGTAGTATTCTATATTTTTACTTGTTATTCATTTTTTGTTGTTATTCCCCCCCCCCCCCCCCTTGTTGCACTTTGAGATTCTTCGGAATGAAAAGTGCATTATAAATAAAATCTATTATAAATAAAATCTATTATTATAAGCACAGTTAACAAACCAAAAGTACCTTGCCCCATATAACAGTAGAGCTGATATTTTCAAACATTATTATGATAAATACTTTGCTTGTTACATATGCGTGCAACATTTCAGCCCTTAATAAATGATAAATGTGAGTTATATTGTGTGCGATGCTGTAGTGTAATGAATAATGCGTTCTGAGTGTCGTTATGTGTCTTGAGTTCGCTGATTTAAGTTTCGCGCTTCGGAACGTCAGATTCTGCGATAGAGACAGCATTAAAATGGCCGCAGGGGCGTAGCACCAAACTCTGGGCCCCGTATACTCTCAATGTCAGTCGGCCCCTACACATGCCATCGTACGGTGCGGGTTAGCAAAATGAAAACTCAATTTTGAATGATTTTATTTTAATTATTTGAATATAAACAAGTATAAATAGTGTTTAAATATATTTTTGTGCTCAAATACCTTTAAACCTTAGTCTACATCGGGTTTGTCATTTTGATCCATGATACTAATGCAAGTTTTAAATTAAAAACTTTTATTTTTGAACAGGAGAACACGAGACAACTGTACCCTCAGAAACGAATCAAATAAGCTAATCCTGCCATAATTAAAAAAAATGTCAACTATAAAAATAAAATAAAGTCAAATGAGATGTAATCTACATCCCAGAATGCCCACTGACGAGTCTTTTTGTTTGTGAAATCAGTGATGAGATCTGCTGTGATATTGCTCAAATCAATATTACCTGTGTGAGCTTGAGAACAGTTATATTAGTAGGCACATCTACATGTGCAGAAATATAGGCAGATCATTTATTAAGGAGTTTGAGAATATATCACACATTATAAGCAATAGTAGGGCTAGTAGCTTTCCACTGTGCTGCCACGCGTTCCACCACTCCAATAGCACTAGGCAATAGCACACACATTGAATCAAAAGGCTTACTTATTTAAGGTAAACAGCTTACAATTAGGAAGCAAGGGGGGAGCTCGCCCTTTGAGCAATGATCTCACCTTGTGTTTCCTCATTTCTGCTCTCAGCCTCATCTCCAGGACAGCAGCCAGGACTGGCCAGTGCTGCTACTGCTGCTGTGTCACTGGCTGTTTCTGAAACTGGTTAATGTTGGCAACCTGACGTTAGCTGGCCTGGCCCATAATTTACTTACAGCAACAAGCATTCTCTCAGTTGGTGTTAGCAATATATTTTTAAATCAATAATGACATCAATTGGAGGAGCCAATTAATTCGAATTAGGCTAAAAAAACAACAACTTTTTATGGGATTTCAAAGGGCCCTCTCCCTAGACGGGCATCAAACACAACCCTGCCTCTTTTCGTTTATATTTAAAACATTAAACACATTAATATGTGCTTTCAGACAAGTGTGCATATTATCACTGTAATAAAACACAACTCTCTCTTTTTTAAAATGTCAGTTTATGTATTATAGCCATTATAAAAGTACGAGTAAAAGGTATAAGAAGAAATAAAGCAAACAATTCAGTCAAACATAAAGTCAGCGCTAGTGGGCAACAAGAGTAACGTAAAGTTAAATAGCTTAAACATAAAGTAATGAAACTTCACTTTGCCCTCAGCCTAAAGATTTGCCAGGGGAAAAAAATATAGATCCATGAGACCAAAGATTTGACGAATTATATGTCATGTTTAACCACTACAGAGACAGCAGAGTCAGCGGCAGACGTCAGAAGGTCAAGCCGAGGAAAGGCTGCTCTCCCCGGGGTAAACGAGCGATGAGCGCCGCTGATCGACTGGATCGCAGAACTCCGAAAACGCCTAATCAAATATTCAAATATGCGCTCTCTTTAGAAATAAACTCAGGTTTGAGATTTAAAGTACATTCTCGACTGAAAAAGTCTTAAAAGTACATTTCGTCCCACATTAAGTAGTGTTTTTGAATTACGCTGCGGGTTTCTCTGTTTCTCTTGTTGCGGCTGTTGTTATGGCAACAAAATACTCCCTCGGCTGCTATTTTGAACCAAACTCTATTTTTACTAAAAGAGCGCTCCTGCCAACTTTTTCTCGACGCACCCAGGTGTCCCCTGTATTATTTCTGTACCCGTTACTCGGTGTTGATGTGTGTTAATCCATCCCTCACCTGTTGGGCTGTCCTGCGAGCTGTTTTCCGCCGGATCTGATGCGCTGGTGCTGGGATTGCTCTCCTCAGGTAAATACTCAAACGCATCCACGAACTCTTCGTCGCTGCTCTCCATCTCCTCAGGTCTCGCTACTGTAGACGACATTTTACAACTGCTTACCGGGAGACTTCAGGTGTGTGTGACACTTCGTGCAGATTTTTCTCTCTGATATTCGCCGAACTCAACTTGCTCAGCGCGATCGGGTTATAAGCACTGTCCGTCTGTGACGTCACGATCAGAACTGCCGCGCCTGTGACGTCACACATCATGGCCAGTCGAGCGCGAAGCTGAGGCCAATGACGCGAATTTATCCATCTTTTGTATATTTCTGTCTTAAATGTATGTGATCCAAAATACAGCAAAAACAATATTGGGAAATATTTTTACAATTTAAAATTACTTTTCTCTCTCTGTGTGAATATATAGGCCTAGTAAAGTATAATTTATTCCTGTGATCAAAGCGGAATTGATCATCATTTTAGTCTTCAGTGTCACATATCCTTCACAAATCACTTTGATATGAGGATTTGAGCTCAATAAACATTTATTATTATCATTAATGGTGAAAACAGTAGAGTAGCCTACATTTTTATTTAGGATTATATAATGAATAGAAAGTAGAAAAAACACTTCCCATTTTTGGGAAACATATTCAACCAGGACGCATTAAATGTCTGAAGTGACAGTATACACATTTATAATTCTGCAAAAGCTTTGTATTTTTATTGATCTTTAATATAAAGCTTTTGCATTATAAATGTAGGCCTAGGCTATCTTTAACCCTCTGCCCGACGAACGCAGGCACGTTTATTCCTTAAAGCTCCACTGTGTGATATTTTCCCCCATCTAGCGGTGTAAAGGTATATATAGTTTCTGTTCCTCTCAATTCTGAACTCCTACGGTGGCCGATTTAGTCCAAGATTAACATGGCAATCCCCCTCTTCACATTCGACACATTGCCATCGAGTGTTAAAACGCAAAAGGCGAAGCTTGAATTTACGGGTATGTCCCTCTTTGGCTACTGTACTTTCAAGATGGAGGGGCAACATGGCGACCGGCATTCAAACCCCTCACCCGTATGTATTTTCAATGGCATATTATAAACTTACGAGAATACTTTATTACTTGAAAGAAGTAAATATACATTAATGAGCACATATATTTTTGAGAGAACTAAGTGTTTTTAGCTAAGAATAAACTAAAAAAGTTACACAGTGTAGCTTTAATGACAACGGAAACAACTCACAGTAGCCTACTTATCCATACAGAAGAGTGCAAGACATAATTATACACTATAAACTTTTATTTGTGTATATTCACAACAGCAGGGGCGGCAGTGGCTCAGTGGTTCATGTAGGTTGTCTACAAACCGAAAGGTTGGTGGTTCGATCCCCGGTTCCACCTGACCAAGTGTCCTTGAGCAGGACACCTAACCCCAGCTGCTCCCGACGAGCTGGATGGCGCCTTACATGGCTGACATCGCCGTCGGTGTATGAATGGGTGAATGTGAGGCAAAAATGTAAAGCGCTTTGGATAAAATATATTTGTGTATATTCACAACAAAGGCCGTGGACTCGGGGATCATTGTTTTGCCAATCTTGTTCCATGACAGCTTTGTATTTAAAACATATATATATATATATATAGTTCATTAAATGCAAAGTTTTAAATTTCTAAATTCAGTTCAAAAGAAATTCCACGCCAAAAAAAAAGTTTGAGTTATTACCATGCAAATGCAACCTTCATGTAACGGTAGGCTAATAAACTAAATGTTCTGAATAAATATGCACATATACGATTTAGTGTGACAAAGGAAGAGAGGCTATAGGGAGCGAGGAGCCAAACCTAGTGTTGGGGTCAGTTGTATGTTTTAACACTTTCTACACATGCCAGGGGCCTGTACTATGATGGTAGTTTAACCCAAACTCAGGGTTACAGGATTAGTTTCAAACTGACAAAACCAAACCCATCTATTCAGGCTTTGTTGGTCCCATGATGCTGATCATCAGCTTTCTCTGTCAACTCAGGCTTTGATCATGAGTTCAGGAGTTTAGCTATGACATCGGCAGTCAACAGCCAATCACACGCTGTGGATCAGTGGGTGACATCGGCAGTCAACAGCCAATCACACGCTGTGGATCAGTGATGTGACATCGGCAGTCAACAGCCAATCACACGCTTTGGATCAGTGGGTGACATCGGCAGTCAACAGCCAATCACACGCTGTGGATCAGTGGGTGACATCGGCAGTCAACAGCCAATCACACGCTGTGGATCAGTGGGTGACATCTGTAGTATTAATTTGAACAAAGTGCCTATTAATGATTGATTAACTAAAATAATAAATGTGTAATTGATTAAAGGTATAATAATTACCTAAATTATATCTAAATTATTCAAAATAATAATAATAATAATAATAATTATTGTTATTATTATTATTATTATTATTATAAGGAGCAGAAACAGGGGGAGTGGCTTTATTGAATCAGAGGTGTGTCACTTTACTCACAGCTGATTGGTCCAATTTCAGGTTGAGATCTCTAATCCAGAACATAAGCTGCCCGGGAGCAGGTTAGCCGTGGAGCGTAAGTTAATATGGCGATGAACACAGCTAAAAGCCAAACCACTTTAATGGTACCCCAAACCCAGGATTGAAACTAAAACCCACACAAACTAAGCTTAAACATATCTGGCTAGCCAGCTAAACCGGCTTCATGGTATAGGCCACAGGATGATGAAACTTATTGTGTTTACTAGCTGCCATATCAATATTATTTAGAGAAAAAACAGTGCCAACATTAAAAAAATCTTTGGAAGATATCACTGAACATTTATTTAACCATATATAGCAAAAGTACATTTCTTACGTGTCACATCTGTTCAGTGTCTGGCACTCTGTGGGACTTTTATGTTGAAGGTATCTGTGCATTTTTCTGTGTCCTCTTTCCTGTGGAGTTTGTAGTTCTTGTAGTTTTTTATGTTGATTAGTTTTCACAGGTGTTTCCCATTTACCACTCCCCTTGTTATCTTATTAGCCTTGTTCCCTGGTGTGTATTTATACCTCTGTGAATCAGTTGTTCTCTGTCGGTCATTGTTTGCTGTTATGCAGGTATTTCGCAGTTTTCTGTTCCCCGTGGTTTCTTTTTGTTTGCTCAGTGTTATTTTGTTCCTGATTTTTGATTGTTTTGGTTATTAAATTTCCCTGCATTTGGATCCCGCTTCTCTGCCTGCCGTCTGTTTATTCCCCGTTCCCTGACATTATGTTTATTTTTCATCAGTTTTTGTGTGTGTGTTTATTTAAAATATGACAAATCCGATATTATAATCTTATATACCTATCTGTTAATTAACAGATGAGATCGTTCTTTAATGCTGATCTAACAGCGGTTTAAAGCCCAGTCGCGCAGGGCGTGGTTTTAACTGCATTAATGAGCCCCTAGATATTATATTCTATATATTTCTTTACTCTTATGAGCCAAGAAACAAGGGTGTATAAAGACTCGGAGTCAATTTCTTAGTTCATGCATTCATAAAATACAGCATTTAGCACATCACTCAAAATGGCTGACAGCCAAAATGGCCGATATGGTAAAATTGGATATCAGTCGACTCAGCATGACATCTCCAGACCACTTTTAAACTGTTCAGAAGTTACAAGCAAAAATAGCCATTTTTCGTATCTCTGGGGGCGCTGAGCCGAAGCACTGCAGGTCACTTCAGGTCATGGTTATGATGACACGTACCAAGTGTGGTCTGAATACGATAAAGCGTTGCGGAGATACAGCCTTACGTTTATTTTCGCAACCTCAACATAAAATTTGTTTGCGCGTTTATCAAAAACGATTTGACGAATCAACTTGAATTCCATAACTTTTTGTTGGCACTGCCTGAAGATGATCTGGTTAAATTTTCATGCAAATTGGAGCAACGGCCTAGGAGTAATTAAAAGGAATCAAATGAAAAAAAAAATGAAAATTATTTGAACCATATTATAGTAAAGATACTACAGTCCCTGACAAAAGTCTTATCGCTTATCTATTTTCTAGAAATACCTGATATTAACCTGACTTTTAATTAATTAATTGGTGTTAGAAATAGCTCATATGAAAAGCTAAAACCCTCCCAAATGATGTTTAATGCACTGAAATTAATAATTTTCACAGAAAAAATATTTATCATTTAATCAAGACAGAAAGGTCAAATTTTGGCAAGACAAAAGTTTTGACGCCTATACAGAAATTGAACAAATTTACTGCAAATACAAAAATATGTCAGCAAATTAAGTTGTGGTGCTGTGAGATCCAAATTTAATATCTTGTATGACTTCCATGAGCTTGAAGGACTGCATCCATGCGGTTTGGCAAGGATTCATACAATTTATTGATGAAGTCATCAGGAATAGCTAATAAAGCAGTCTTGCATGCCTCCCAGAGTTCATCAATATTCTTTGGTTTTGTCTTCCATGCGTCCTCTTTCATCCTACCCCACATATGCTCAATGATGTTCATGTCTGGTGACTGGGCTGGCCAATCCTGGAGCATCTTGATCTTCTTCGCCTTGAGGAACTTTGATGTGGAGATGGAAGTATGCGATGGAGCACCGTCCTGCTGCAGAATTTGGCCTCTTTTATGGTTGGGAATATAAGAGGTAGCTAAGATTTCTTGGTATTTTAGACTATTGATGTTGCCTTCCACCCTGCAGATCTCTCGCACACCCCCTTACTGGATGTGACCCCAGACCATGATTTTTCCGCCACCAAACTTCACTGTTTTCTGGGTGAATCTCGGATCCATTCTGGCTCCAGTAGGTCTCCTGCAATATTTGCGGCGACTGTGGTGTAATTCAACAGAAGATTCATCTGAAAAATCCACCTTCTGCCACTTTTCCAGCGTCCATCCTTTTAGCAGGCTGTGGGCCTTGGCAAATGCCACACAGTTTTTCAATTGTATTTTGTTTAGTGCTGGCTTCTGGGCACTGATTCAACCATGGAGGCCATTTCGAGACCATTCGAGAATCCGACAAACTGTTCTGGTTGACACAGGGACTTCAGGTGACCAGGTCTCGTGGAGCTCTGCTGCAGTGGAAAATGGGCTGGCCTTGGATTTTCGAGCCAACAAACGGTCCTCTCGAGCAGTTGTCTTGCGGGGTCTGCCTGACCTGGGCTTGTCAAAAACGTCTCCAGTCTCTTCAAATCTTTTTTTTATCCTCTGTACTTGACGCTGAGACACATTGAAGGTGTCTGCCACATCAGCAGTGGATCTGGTCTTCAGCCTCTTGATAATCAAAACTTTAGTCTCTGGGTGAATCTCATAGGCATGTTTGCAGAGGTCTAGTTGCAGTTGATGTGAAGGTCTAGCGTACTGGGGTTCTTTTTATACACACTTGAGACCTAATTGATCGATTATTAGTCACAGGTGAAGCTCATATGACAAGGTGACAACACTTATGTCTTTGCAAAAATTGACTCAATGGGCTTTACCAAGCTGTGAATATTAGAATACTTTTTGAAAGTTTAGTTTTTCACTGAAACATTATCACAAAAGCTGGTGGGATTAAAATGAGCCATTTCTTGTAAAAAAATCTTGATTAGAAATATATTTCAGCGGCACTTTAGGTCAATTTGTACACAAGCGACAAGACTTTTGTCAGGGACTGTAAGAATATGTGAATAACTCAATTTCGACAAAAATGTTAGATAGAACCTTATAATTCCAAGGGGACGACTAGTGTCTGTGAATATTAAACTGCAAAATACTATTTAATAATTACTGAACTCTTGCATCTCTGAACGACGGGCACTGATCTGTTATTATCTATTGCGCTGATGCATGCGAGCACACACACACACACACACACACACACACACTTTGCAAGCGCGAGCAGAAGCACGTGACACTCGCTCACAGTCTTGTTAGCCTTAAAAGCCTAATCTGCCGTCTCACTATATGAGGACACTAATGCATAAACTGTCACTGTCAGGAAGTCTTTTATTCCTGACATTTTATTTTGAAACTGTAATGATGTCATATCCTTTCCGAGTGCATCACATCATCATTGCCGACTCCGCATTCTGTGGGATGGTGGCTCGCCTGTGCGTAACCTAATCGAACCCCCCACTTACAGGGAGTGCAGAATTATTAGGCAAATGAGTATTTTGACCACATCATCCTCGTTATGCATGTTGTCTTACTCCAAGCTGTATAGGCTGGAAAGCCTACTACCAATTAAGCATATTAGGTGATGTGCATCTCTGTAATGAGAAGGGGTGTGGTCTAATGACATCAACACCCTATATCAGGTGTGCATAATTATTAGGCAAATTCCTTTCCTTTGGCAAAATGGGTCAAAAGAAGGACTTGACAGGCTCAGAAAAGTCAAAAATAGTGAGATATATTGCAGAGGAATGCAGCAGTCTTAAAATAGCCAAGCTTCTGAACCGTGATCATCGAACAATCAAGCGTTTCATTCAAAATAGTCAACAGGGTCGCAAGAAGCGTGTGGAAAAACCAAGGCGCAAAATAACTGCCCGTGAACTGAGAAAAGTCAAGCGTGCAGCTGCCAAGATGCCACTTGCCACCAGTTTGGCCATATTTCAGAGCTGCAACATCACTGGAGTGCCCAAAAGCACAAGGTGTGCAATACTCAGAGACATGGCCAAGGTAAGAAAGGCAGAAAGTCGACCACCACAGAACAAGACACACAAGCTGAAACGTCAAGACTGGGCCAAGAAATATCTCAAGAATGATTTTTCTAAGGTTTTATGGACTGATGAAATGAGAGTGTGGATTGGTAAAGGGCAGAGAGCTCCAGTCCGACTCAGACGCCAGCAAGGTGGAGGTGGAGTACTGGTTTGGGCTGGTATCATCAAAGATGAGCTTGTGGGGCCTTTTCGGGTTGAGGATGGAGTCAAGCTCAACTCCCAGTCCTACTGCCAGTTTCTGGAAGACACCTTCTTCAAGCAGTGGTACAGGAAGAAGTCTGCATCCTTCAAGAAAAACATGATTTTCATGCAGGACAATGCTCCATCACACGCGTCCAAGTACTCCACAGCGTGGCTGGCAAGAAAGGGTATAAATGAAGAAAATCTAATGATATGGCCTCCTTGTTCACCTGATCTGAACCCCATTGAGAACCTGTGGTCCATCATCAAATGTGCGATTTACAAGGAGGGAAAACAGTACACCTCTCTGAACAGTGTCTGGGAGGCTGTGGTTGCTGCTGCACGCAATGTTGATGGTGAACAGATCAAAACACTGACAGAATCCATGGATGGCAGGCTTTTGAGTGTTCTTGCAAAGAAAGGTGGCTATATTGGTCACTGATTTGTTTGGTTTTTGAATGTCAGAAATGTATATTTGTGAATGTTGAGATGTTATATTGGTTTCACTGGTAAAAATAAATAATTGAAATGGGTATAAATTTGTTTTTTGTTAAGTTGCCTAATAATTATGCACAGTAATAGTCACCTGCACACGCAGATATCCCCCTAAAATAGCTAAAACTAAAAACTAAAACTTCCAAAAATATTCAGCTTTGATATTAATGAGTTTTTTGTGTTCATTGAGAACATGGTTGTTGTTCAATAATAAAATTAATCCTCAAAAATACAACTTGCCTAATAATTCTGCACTCCCTGTATATACCTATTTGTACACCAATGATTGTACCCAAACTACAACATTAAAGTTTGCAGGAATAACTTCTCCGTGCCCTTCTCTCTGACTGGAGCCCTGAGCCCTGTCAAAGGGCCCTGCCAGACCAGTATTATCCCCTTCAGAGTGTCCCACTCTATCATATGGTCCTTCGAGCCGGATCTGACAGCTTTCTGGAGACAATATGGAGCCAGGACAACCTTCTGCAGATCCAGCAGTGCGTTCTCGACCCCAGCGGAAGATACAGTTACCAGCATCCCTTGCAAACTTTGAAGTTGGGTACACACTGAGAGTCACAGTACTCCCTTCCACCGAAGCTGAGGAACTCGGAGCAGCAGCAACAGCTCAAGACATCCCAATCCCTGATCCATTTTCACTGCCATCTGTGAGAGCAGAGTCATGTCGATCCTGGATATCTTCTCATCGTAGCAGACCGAGATCTCGAGGCAGTGCTGCCTTATCATGTCTTTCCTGAAGGAAGAAGGAATTGAGAGTTCCGTTCCTCCAAGGCCCTCAGTGAATGTGAGTACAACCGAATCTATTTGGTCCCTACAATGTCATGGTGGTGTACAGAAAAGCGGTGGGGTCTGATTTTCAAGTGCATGACGACGAGCTGTGTGCATCTTGACCTACTGGAGAGCATAGACGCTGATGCTTTCCTGATGTCTCTCCGCCACCTCATCGCCCTCCGCGGAAAGCCATTTGAGATCCTGGCTGACAGAGGAACCAACTTCCGAGGTGGAGCTGCGGAGCTGCAAGCCAGTTTTGCCTCTTTAGAAGTTCCTCTTCAAGAACAGCTGGCCAGACAGCAAATCGAGTTCTGTTTCAACCCCCCCTGGCTCTCCACACTTTGGGGGAACATGGGAATGAGAGATCAAGTCGATTCAGTCAGCTCTTCAAGTTATCCTTCAGGACCACACCATCGCTGAACCTGTGCTGAAAACTGTGCTGATTGAAGTGGAAGGAATACTCAATGCTAAATCGCTTGGGTACCTCTCCTCCGATGCTGCAGATCCGGATCCTGTCACGCCAAATCTACTGTTGATGGGACGCCGTGACGCACCACTTACACAGGCTGCCTATGCATCTAGTGACCTTCTCTGCAGAAGAAGATGGCGCCACAGCCAGATCCTGGCGGAACATTTCTGGTCCAGCTTTATCCGTCATCATCTTCAGAAGCGGTTGAAGTGGCACAAGGACACAGACAATCTGGCTGCTGGCCAGGTGGTGATGGTGGTTGATTCACAGCTACCCAGAGCTCAGTGGCCCATCGGGAGAGTGGTGAAGACCTGTTCCGGTTTGGATGGACGAGTCAGGGCAGCTGAAGTTAAGATCAAGGGACAGACCTACCAACGGCCAGTCGTGCGCCTTGTGCGGCTGCCAGCCTGGGAGGATGAAGATGACACCAACTAAGTAGACTTTCCTTTGGGAATCAAATTTATCGCTAAATTTGGGAGCGCTATGTCAGGAAGTCTTTTATTCCTGACATTTTATTTCGAAACTGTAATGATGTCATATCTTTTCCGAGCGCATCACATCATCATTGCCGACTCCGCATTCTGTGGGATGGTGGCTCGCGTGTGCGTAACCTAATCGAAAACCACACACACACACACACACCCCACCTATATACCTATTTGTACACCAATGATTGTACCCAAACTACAAAGTTTGCTGAAATAACTTCTCCGTGCCCTTCTCTCTGGTTCAGCGTGGTTCAGTGAGGTCTGCAGCGGGAGAGAGAGCCGTGGGACGAGCGGTAATTGAGTGGGTTGGACGCAGATTGATAACACCTGTATCTTGTTTCAGTAAAGGGCGCAGAGAGAGTATAAAACGCCAGGAGAAACGGAAGCAGGAGAGAGAGACGGACTGCTGATGCACCCCCCTGAGAGACTGAGTTAACCGGAAGCCGGAAAGGCCGCAACCCGGAAGTGAAACTGTTCCTGAGTGTTTATGAGAAGTCACAGGCTAAAGTGTGCACGCTGTGTTTGGAGTTGAATAATAAAAGTCGTCAGCAGTCTTGCCGACCCCCGTGTCCTCTTCCTTCCTTTCTTACCGAATCACTACACTGGTGCCGAAACCCAGGAGGGAAGAAGGACCCGCGCCGCCGCCATGCAGAGTTCATCCTCCACGCCGCTTGCGGACATCATCGCATCCCTCACGGCCCTACATCGCGAGCAACATCAAGCCCTGCTGGACCTCGGAACCGACCAAGAGAGGCGCTTCCAGGCCATCGTCCAGGCCCAGCAGGAGGACCGCGAGAGGTTCTGGAGCTGGGTCGATCGGGAGGTTCACACCGAGGCCGCCGGGCAGTCCACCGCGCCAGTTCACGTGCCGCTGCACAAGATGGGGCCACAGGATGATCCGGAGGCTTTCCTGGAACTATTCCAAAAATCAGCGGACGCCTGCGGGTGGCCCCGTGCACAGTGGCCGGTGCGCTTGATCCCCCTGCTATCCGGCGAGGAACAGGTGGCCGCACAACAGCTACCGGTGGCGAACCTCCTGGTCTACGACGACCTGAAGAGGGCCATCATCCAGCGGGTCGGCCGGTCGCCGGAACAACATCGCCAGCGCTTCCGGTCCTTGGACTGGGGCGATGCCGGCCGGCCCTTCGCGATGGCCCAGCAGCTCTGGGACTCATTCCGCAAGTGGCTATTGGCCGGGGGAAGCGACGTGGACCAAGTGATCTATCTGGTGGTGCTGGAGCAGTTCATCACTCGGCTCCCCAAGAAGACGGCCGAGTGGGTCCAGTGCCACCGGCCCACGTCGCTGGACACAGCCATCGACCTGTGGGAGGACCACATGGTGGCGTGCCCAGGGGTCGGCGAACCACTAACTTCTACCTCTCTCTCGCCCTGTCCCTCTTCCTAGGTCCCGTCCACCGTGTCCTCCTTGTGCTCCCCCCAGAGGCCGGGGGGGAATGGGCCCAGGCCAGTTCGGGGGTTTGAGGGCTCCGCCCAGGGGGACGGGGCTTATGGGGGCAGGGGGGGATAGTGCTTCCGGGGCTCTGCTCTCTCCGCGCCCATTCTCCAACCCACTCCCTGCCACTGGAGCGGCGGGTAGGTCTGGGCTGGCCTGCTGGCATTGCGGGGACCCGGATCATTTCGTGGACAGGTGTCCGGTGATGGAGATTGGGACGATGATCCGGGTCCCGGACGTCCCCCAGGCCACCCCCAATCAGGCTGGCGAGTACCAAATACTGAGAAACGGAAGCAGGAGAGAGAGACTCCTGATGCACCCCCCTGAGAGACTGAGTTAACCGGAAGCCGGAAAGGCCGCAACCCGGAAGTGAAACTGTTCCTGAGTGTTTATGAGAAGTCACACGCTGAAGTGTGCGCGCTGTTTTTGGAGTTGAATAATAAAAGTCGTCAGCAGGCTCGCCGATCCCCGTGTCCTCTTCCTTCCTTTCTTACCGAATAACTACATCCCTTCAGAGTGTCCCACTCTATCATAGTCACTTAATTAGATTTTACCGTTTCATTTGAGAAAGCTATCATGTCATGAATACAGACACTTGAAGGTCGTCACGGCAACCTGTCAAAATTAAAGTGCAGTTTAACGTTAATAAATTAGAAATATATTAGGCAACTGTTGTACAGTAGATTTAGCCATGTCTCTATGTAATAATAATATACTAATAATAATAATTATGCCTAGATTGTTGCTTTTACTTGTTTTTTTATAAACAATGTCTACTTTTAAACAGCATACAGCCTTAAATTTAAATGTTTATGTTGTGGAAATTGTAGTTAAATTACAAGAGACAAGTTCTCACGTTGACTACACATGTACGTATAAAAATCTAAACCAAAATGATGCTGACAAGTCCCACGTCAACACCATGATCAACACGCATTCAGAACATTTAAAGGGACCGCGATCCCTGAACAGTTATGAAGAAACATGCTAAGAATAAAGTGCTGCCTTTATAATCAACAGTGTAAAAAAATGTTTAACAACAAAGGTGAAATATGTTTGTCACAATTACTACATTGTATTATTTAATTATAATCATCATAAAGAAAAAACTCATTGAATGCAATTATAAATAACTTAAATAGTTTTAAAAAAAGTATGGTATTGGTACCGACTACTGGAATTTTGTGACACCCCACGTATTACTACCACTAGTAATATAAATTGGAGATGTTGCTGATATGATCATTCATAGTAGTAGTAATAGTAGAGATTTTTCCTTATTTTACTATAAATCATTTACTCACAAATCTGTTCTCTCTAGAAATAAGCATTTTTCAAGCGTATGGCTGTTTGGTAGCTGTATAATACTTATTGTACATTGTAGCCATTTAAAAAAAATAATAGATGAACTGTTAATAAATGAAAAACTAATCATCTTTGTGATATAGTTATTGTTGGTAAAATATGATAGTATCACATCATGAGTTCTCCTGTGATGCCCACCCCTAATAGTTATGTAATACTTGATGTACTGCTTAATGCTGCATATTTGTAATACTGCTGTGAGGGTGTTTCAAACACAACATCTATGGGATTGATGGTAAAAAAACAGCTCTTTTCACTGCAGTTATTAAGCTCACTATTTTCCCTCTCTTTTTGAAAGTTGTGAAACTGTTACTGCATTTCTATTTTGCCATTTGAGCAAATGGTGACAATATTTAATGTACTCCTCCAGTCACCACTATAAAAGTTAACTCAACTACGATGACTTCCACTCTGAGAAACCCAGAAATGTGAAAAGGGTCTATGAAGCTCAACATAAAAACTGCATTATCACTGAAGTGAAGGCTAATGAGTATTCAGTTGATAAAGGACAATATAATGTTGCAACTAAATGATAATAGTTTAGAGTAAGAGATTTGTGACCAGTAGTGGAACTAAAGGGACCAAATGAGTGCTTATGCCGTAAAGCCAGCCAATCATGAAACCGTGTCAAGCAGCCGCTCTGGAGAAGCTGCGCAGAAAGCACCAGTCAGCTGCTCGAGCCACTTACAGCACTTTGGAATTGGCATGATCTCACGTCAGACAACTTCTACCCAGAATGCACTGCTAAAGTAAGCCACTGACCAGTCTGTGCGTTGCTGCATGAAGTTGAACAAGCCTTTTGAGAGCACAGAAATATGATAGGGAGAACAAAGAAATATAACAAGCCAGATACAAGCAAGAATTGATGTCAGCTTTATTGAGGAACTTTCTTTTGCCCTTGAACCACCACAGGACCAAGTGTAGCCTTGCCTTCCCACTGAACACCTAGAGAGAGGAGAGCCAGGTTAGAGCACTTACAACGTCAAACGCAACCTTAAGAGCAAAAGTTACAAACCTCCATAGGGAGAAGCAGCAATTCCACCATCA
Organism: Pseudorasbora parva; assembly: GCF_024679245.1. Taxonomy (NCBI): domain Eukaryota; kingdom Metazoa; phylum Chordata; class Actinopteri; order Cypriniformes; family Gobionidae; genus Pseudorasbora; species Pseudorasbora parva. The sequence continues at coordinate 42,352,271 of NC_090189.1, read as the reverse complement.
GGACCACATGTTGAGTCACAGCAACCACAAACTTGGTCATTTCCATCAGCAGCAAACCACCTGAACCAAGACAAAGACACCACCTTCAACATGAGCAAAGGCAGCTTTAAAATAAGATAAAGTGCAACGTACCCATTGGCGAATGAACAGGATTTGTGCTGAGCGTCACTGGGTGCAGAAGCAATAGTTGCCTTCACAACACATGTTATGTAGATCTGCAAGGGATGACAGACACGTCAGAAAACCAAAGAAGATGGGAAGACAAGTCGAATTAACTCATGATATGCGTAGTACATACAGAAGGACTGGAGCTCTCCTGGAACACGAACGCCTCCAGCTGAATCTGGACCTTGTCAACCTGGGACCGAGGCATGAAGCGGGAGCTGGAAGCTGTAGCCTTGGCATCCACAAAGCACCTGAAGACAAAGAGCAACTCAACTATAGAGAAAGTGAGCAACTAGACCTTAGCCATGACTGGTTAAAAAGCAACCAAAACGGTCCTATAGCATCAAGGGCCATGACCTTACCCATGATTCTCAATGAAGGAATATCTCGGAAGGGAGTTCACATCAGGCCCTTGAGTGGCCACACAGCTGTCCACAAACACACGCAGAGGGACATGATTGTACTGCTTCACAGATGCCTCAATGTTAATAATGCCACCCAGGAAATAGACGGATGAAGGTCTCTGACTGGACCAATCATCTACAGAGAAAGAGGGAACATTTTAGAGAAAAAAAACAAGAATAAGGATTTATTTTTATCAAAAACCTGTACCAACCCATCATAAGCTTCAGGGAGAACACCAAGACTTCTTCACCAACCTCCGTTGAGGCATAAGGGACCCATGTTGGCCTCAAGGCATCACTGCTTACATTCTGAAGCCTGTGGTTCATTAAAGGACCCATTAAATGGGCTCCCCGTTGCACGAGGGGAAGTGAAAGTCACAGACCACTTACCTTTGATAGTGGCATTGAACACCAACAACTGCACCTTTGACCCGGGTAATCGGAGTACCTGCAAGAGCCTCAGGGGTGTAGTTAAGAGAGAAGGTGTAGACAAGCTCATCCTCATTCATCTGGAAGAGATTGAAGTAGTTAAAACAACTGTTCCTCACTAAGATGATTGGGTGAACCACCCCTTTAAGAAAGGTTTATACCAGCTGCCCTGGCATTGCAAATACTACAGCCATGTGAACTGACACTCCTTGAGGACTTTGGCTATCCTCAACTAGAATAAACAGATTCAGGAGTACTTACCATCTGCACGCTGTTGCAGTCCTGTAACTCATACTCAAAGATGAGCACCTTAGACTGAGAGTCCTGACCAACAACAGGACAGCCACCTAAAGACAGGCCAGTTGGCTGGATCAAATGACCATTGCTAAACAAGTCCTGCTGGACCTCTACAAGAACCCGGTTCTCTCCGCATTGAACCGCTACGCTGCTGGGAGTCACGGGTTGCCTCAACTGGAAGTTCACCGCCAACTCGCTCTGCACCTCGGGAACAATGGGATACTTCCAATCCAAAGGCTTCACTGGACCCTGCAACAGCTGCTTCTCCTGAAGGCCAAAAGGCTCCTGTGCAAGGCCTCTGGAGGAAGAACCCAAAGGACTCTGAAACTGAGAAGACACTTGCAAAGTGTTCCGGAGCCCTGGAGGAGAAAGGGCAGGACTTCTGGAAGCTGGATCTGATTTCGGCCCCATGCTTCTTGGACTTTGACTGTATCTCAAACTTCCCCATGCATTAGGCAGATCAAATGCACCAATCACAACCACCACTAAGACACCTTTCAGAAACTCCATCATAGCAAACTTTGACACAAATGCCACAACACACACCAGTGCTTGGCTTGGCCATTTTGTACAGCATTGAGTGAAGGTGGCTCCTCCCCTTTTAGTTTAATTGATTACCTTTGATTCTCCTCTGGACCTGTAGAGTTTATCCATCTCTGGCACCCACAGCTCTGCGTTTTGTATCAAAATTTGTTGCATGCATATACACGCAAAAATATTTTTTTTTTTGCATCCATTCTGAGCCACTCCCAGATGTGTTTTTAAATCAGATACATATCCAATATCTGGACATCTGACCAACGTCTAAATATGAATATCTTATTCCCATTGGCAGTCCAAGCCACCACAAGGCCAGAGTAACACATTTGGCCTTATGTCGCATTATGAAGCAGATGTGCCTGTATAAGCTCACATTAAAATTACTGCTATTATCCGGTCTATCCGTTGTCAGATTGAGCTGCAAACATCCATGACAGATTTGAACTTATCCAAACAGGAAAATAATCATGGCCACCCGACATTAATTTTCCGGCAAGGAGCCAAAAACCGAAACATGAAGTCCGACACTTTCTGCTTCCTATAGGGATGCTTGTGCTGTTTGAATAGTTTATCAAAGATGGAGTGAAATAAATGCAATATTTGTCAAATACACAGATGTTTCAAAGACATCATAGTTATTAGGGGTGGGGCAAAAAAAAATCGATATGCCGACGAGACGTTATCGATACTCTAGCACCAAGTATCAATATATTTTTTGTATAGGCTACATAGGCCTACCCACAGCTGCGTTCAGTCGCTTCCGTGTTTATCTAAGCGCAGGGCTCCAGACTGGATATATACTTATATACTGGATATATACTCCAGACTGCCGAATATACACTAGTGTCTGAGAATATTAAACTGCAAAATACTATTTAATAATTACTGAACTCTTTTATATGGAAGCCCGTTTCCGCCACTAAATAATAAAAAAAATAAAAAAAATTGCGACTTTTTATCTCACAATTCTGACTTTTTTTCTCACAATTGCGAGTTATAAAGTCATTGATCTGCCGCGTCCCGACACGAGTTGTGTCGTGAACACATTATAATAAATATTTTAACTGTATTTTTAGCTGATAATGATGGAATTATTGTCTTATTACCTGAGAGGCATTAATATCTCTGAGCAAACGCGCTCTTGAGGGGATTTTAAATGCAAGCTTTGGCACTGAAACAGAACGGATGTGAGGTGATAACGTTCATATTCTGATGTGTTATTATGGAAATATAATCCCCAGAACATCACCACCCTCAGAATGTGCTGTATTTCACGATTTCCTGAGAGAACGAGTGTTCAGTAATGACACGTCCAGTTGGGCCTATAACATGTCGCTATACATACAGTCACCTGAGCGTGGCGCTGCTGGGATCATATTTCATTAATAACGCATCAGAATATGCTGTAAGGCAGGATTTCGTTTGAGAATGAATTGTATTGACCTCCATATGTGCTCGGTTTTGATCATATTATGATATGAAAGGTTTAAATTATGACAATCAAGAGACAAGGTGACACACACACACACACACACACACACACACACACACACACACACACACACACACACACACACACACAGTATGACTGGTAATTCATGCTTACAAAATAAATGTATTATTATTAATATTAATATATTATAATGATAGTCCGTTAAAAACCAGAAATCAGTTCAATAGTTCATTTATTAATATAAACCTCATGTTTAA
>NC_090189.1:42318726-42343726 GCF_024679245.1 Pseudorasbora parva | reverse complement strand
CCTGGTATGGAGTAAAGTCATCGGCCAGCATGGTGTGGGGAATATGAACCACAATGGGCTCAGACTCCTCGCCCTCTGTTCAGAGCACCAGCTGGTCATTACTAACACCATTTTCCAGATGAAGAACCGGTTCAAGACCACCTGGCAGCACCCACGCTCAAAACATTGGCATCTCCTTGACTACGTGATTGTCCGTCAAAAAGACCGAAAAGATGTCCTCACCACCCGTGTTATGAGAGGAGCTGAGTGCTGGACTGACCACCTCATGGTCAGATCCAAATTATCCATGAGCATTCAACCTCGTAGCCCAAAGACAGCCTCACACAAGAAACTCAACTGTGCAGCGCTGAACAGCCACACCACCAAAGACAACCTTCGCTGGCTCCTTGCTGAAAACCTCAACAAGATCCCGGAAGAATCAGCTGACTGGCCAGCATTGCGCCAGGCTATTCATAAAGCAGCCTCAGAGGCGCTTGGCCAATCAAGGAAACTCCATCAGGACTGGTTCGACTGTAACTCAACTGAGATACAGTCACTCCTAAAAACCAAGCACGAGGCCCACAAAGCTCTCCTGTCCTGCCCTGGATCTCCTGCCCTTATAACCTCCTTCACTGCTGCTAGAGCAGAAACCCAGCGAGCCCTTCGGGCTATGGAGAACACCTGGTGGGTGCAAAAGGCACAGGAAATACAGAACCTGGCTGACTGTAACAACACTCCAGGCTTTTACGATGCCTTGAAAGCATTGTATGGCCCCAGGAAACGAGTGACTGTTCCAGTCCGATCAGCTGACGGGACCACGCTTCTCAAGGACCGGCATGAGATTCTTGCCCGTTGGGCAAATCATTTTGAGAGTCTCTTCAACCACACCAACCCTTCTGACCCACATATCCTGGACAATTTGCCAGACCTGTCACCAACCATACACCTGGATACCCCACCACTCTACTCAGAGCTCCGGCAAGCCATTGCAGGACTGAAGAACAACAAATGCGCTGGACCCGACGGAATTCCTGCAGAAGTTTTCAAACAAGGAGGATACATCCTCACGCGCCGTCTGCACCTCCTGATCCAAAATATCTGGGAACATGGGACCCTCCCACAGGACTGGAAAGATGCTAACATCGTGGTTATTTACAAGCAAAAGGGAGACAGAGCAGTCTGCAGCAACAGCCGTGGGATATCTCTCCTCTCCATCGCAGGGAAAGTCCTGGCCAAGATCATGCTCAGCAGATTGGTTGAGCACATCTCGGAAGCTGTGCTTCCGGAAACGCAGTGTGGCTTCAGGAAGTCCAGGTCCACAATTGACATGATCTTTGTCTTGAGGCAGCTGTTGGAGAAGAGCCGAGAACAGCACAAAGACCTTTACGTAGCCTTCATTGACCTCAGTAAAGCTTTTGACACCATCAATCGTGAGCTGCTCTGGAAACTCCTCTCTAAAATTGGGGTACCACCCAAGTTTCTCAGCATCCTACAGCAGCTGCACAACGGGATGCAAGCCAGAGTGATCATGGGAGAACTCCAGTCAGAATCTTTTGAGGTAAACGTTGGGGTGAAACAAGGGTGCGTCTTAGCTCCGATGCTCTTCAACATCCTCCTGTCTGCCATCACCTGCCTCTTCCATCGTGTCATGAGGCATGAAGACGGTGTCCATGTGGAATACCGACTCGACGGTAGCCTCTTCAACATCCGTCGACTCCAGGCCCGCACAAAGACAAAGTCCCGGCAAATTTGTGAGCTTCAGTATGCTGATGACTGTGCCGTCGTAGCCCACAGCCCGGACTCTATGCAGTACGCCCTCAACACTATAGCCAGTCTGTACCAATCTTTTGGCCTACAGGTTAACATTCAAAAAACTGAGGTCATGTCTCATCTCACCACCCCAGTCCCCATACCCCCCAGCTTTCATATAAACGGTGTTCCACTTAAAACAGTGGACCACTTCATCTATCTCGGCTCCACTTTGTCCGCAAGCTGCTCCCTTGACAAAGAATTACACACCCGGATAAATAAAGCTTCATCTTCTTTTGGACGCCTACGCAGCAGGGTTTTTGAAAACCATAACCTGAAGGTCAGTACCAAGGTGGCTGTGTATAATGCGGTATGTCTCTCCACTCTGCTTTATGGGGCAGAGTCATGGACCCCTTACCGCCAGCACATCACCAACCTAGAGGCCTTCCATATCCGCTGCCTACAGAAGATCCTCAACTTGTCCTGGGAAGACAGAATCCCCCACACAGTCATCCTCAGCAATACTGGCTCAATCTGCATGGAAGCAGCTGTGGCCAACAAACACCTGCGTTGGATAGGGCACACAATACGCATGCCTGAACACCGCCTGCCTCGCCAAGTCCTCTACAGTCAACTACTGGGCTCAAAGCGCTCCGCTGGAGGACAAAAGCGGCGCTTCAAGGACTACACCAGGGACCTTCTGAAGCGAGCAAACATTCCCCTCACGCAGCTCGAATCTCTGGCACTAGACAGATCAGCCTGGCAGGTCACCTGTGCCACTGCAGTCTTTCAAATACACCAAAAAAACCAAGACAGACGATCCGAGAGACGCATCAAGAGACACCAGCGGGCGGCTGGTACCCCCCTGGTGTCTGGTTTCCCTTGCTCCATCTGCGGAAGAGTGTGTGGCTCAAGGATTGGACTCAACGCCCACGAGAAGTGGCACCAGCGGCAATGTCGCTGAAACCCTCCCCCCCACCCTACCCCCTTCCCTCCATCCCCGGAGCAAGTGTCATCATCGAATATACGATGGACAGCTAAGAGTGTGTGTGTGTGTGTGTGTGTGTGTGTGTGTGTGTGTGTGTGTGTGTGTGTGATGGGTAGGCTTAGGGGCTGTGTGTGTGTGTGTGTGTGATGGGTAGGTTTAGGGGCTGTGTGTGTGTGTGATGGTTAGGTTTAGGGGCTGTGTGTGTGTGTGATGGGTAGGTTTAGAGGCTGTGTGTGTGTGATGGGTAGGTTTAGGGGCTGTGTGTGTGTGATGGGCAGGTTTAGAGGCTGTGTGTGTGATGGGTAGGGTTAGGGGCTGTGTGTGCGTGTGTGTGTGTGATGGGTAGGTTTAGGGGCTGTGTGTGTGATGGGTAGGTTTAGGGGCTGTGTGTGTGTGATGGGTAGGTTTAGAGGCTGTGTGTGTGTGTGTGTGTGTGTGTGTGATGGGTAGGTTTAGGGGCTGTGTGTGTGTGTGTGATGGGTAGGTTTAGGGGCTGTGTGTGTGTGTGTGATGGGTAGGTTTAGAGGCTGTGTGTGTGTGTGTGATGGGTAGGTTTAGAGGCTGTGTGTGTGTGTGTGTGTGATGGGTAGGTTTAGAGGCTGTGTGTGTGTGTGTGTGTGATGGGTAGGTTTAGAGGCTGTGTGTGTGTGTGTGATGGGTAGGTTTAGGGGCTGTGTGTGTGTGTGTGTGATGGGTAGGTTTAGGGGCTGTGTGTGTGTGTGTGATGGGTAGGTTTAGGGGCTGTGTGTGTGTGTGTGATGGGTAGGTTTAGGGGCTGTGTGTGTGTGTGATGGGTAGGTTTAGGGGCTGTGTGTGTGTGTGTGTGTGTGTGTGTGTGTGTGTGATGGGTAGGTTTAGAGGCTGTGTGTGTGTGTGTGATGGGTAGGTTTAGGGGCTGTGTGTTTGTGTGTGTGTGTGTGTGTGTGTGTGTGTGTGTGTGTGTGTGTGTGATAAGTAGGTTTAGGGGCTGTGTGTTTGTGTGATGGGTAGGTTTAGGGGCTGTGTGTGTGTGTGTGTGTGTGTGTGTGATGGGTGTGATGGGTAGGTTTAGGGGCTGTGTGTGTGTGATGGGCAGGTTTAGGGGCTGTGTGTGTGTGTGTGTGTGTGTGTGTGTGTGTGTGTGTGTGTGTGTGTGTGTGTGTGATGGGTGTGATGGGTAGGTTTAGGGGCTGTGTGTGTGTGATGGGTAGGTTTAGAGCCTGTGTGTGTGTGTGATGGGCAGGTTTAGGGGCTGTGTGTGTGTGATGGGCAGGTTTAGGGGCTGTGTGTGTGTGTGTGTGTGTGTGATGGGTAGGTTTAGAGCCTGTGTGTGTGTGTGATGGGCAGGTTTAGGGGCTGTGTGTGTGTGATGGGCAGGTTTAGGGGCTGTGTGTGTGTGTGTGTGTGTGTGTGTGTGTGTGTGTGTGTGTGTGTGTGTGTGTGTGTGTGTGATGGGTAGGTTTAGGGGCTGTGTGTGTGTGATGGGTAGGTTTAGGGGCTGTGTGTGTGTGTGTGTGTGTGATTGGTAGGTTTAGGGGCTGTGTGTGTGTGTGTGTGTGTGTGTGTGTGTGTGTGTGTGTGTGTGTGTGTGTGATGGGTAGGTTTAGGGGCTGTGTGTGTGTGATGGGTAGGTTTAGGGGCTGTGTGTGTGATGGGTAGGTTTAGGGGCTGTGTGTGTGTGTGTGTGTGTGTGTGTGTGTGTGTGTGTGTGTGTGTGTGTGTGTGTGTGTGTGTGTGTGTGTGTGTGTGTGTGTGTGTGTGTGTGTGTGATGGGTAGGTTTAGGGGCTGTATGTGTGTGTGATGGGTAGGTTTAGGGGCTGTGTGTGTGTGTGTGTGTGTGTGTGTGTGTGTGTGTGTGTGTGTGTGTGTGTGTGTGTGTGTGATGGGCAGGTTTAGGGGCTGTATGTGTGTGTGTGTGATGGGTAGGTTTAGGGGCTGTGTGTGTGTGTGTGTGTGTGTGTGTGTGTGTGTGTGTGTGTGTGTGTGATGGGTAGGTTTAGGGGCTGTCTGTGCGTGTGTGTGTGATGGGTAGGTTTAGGGGTAGGGGCAGTGTAGGGGGGTAGAAAGAAACGGCGCTGATAAACACGCTAAAAAGCGATTATGCGTCTTTATAGCACGCCAAAATGGCATACGAATCGGCGTGTCATACATACACCATTTCATGAGATCAGTCTGCACGTAGAATTAAGGCAGTTCTGACGGCAAAAGTGTGTGTGTGTGTGTGTGCAGGGCCGGCGTTTGCTATAGGCGAGCTAGGCGGTTGCCTAGGGCGACAATTGTGTTAGGGGCGCGAGCGCGCTCTAGTGCCGCCCATTACTACCCATTAAGCATAGAATCGGAACAAGCGAAATACAACATAATGTTCATTAAACATGATCATCATAGGGCGCCCCCTCAGCCACACGTTTTATTACTTATCAACCTGATTATTAGATTGAATTGATGGTGATTATTGATTATTAGTTCAGGCGTTAGGTCAGGCAAGTGCTCATCTTGCGCGTTCATCAAAAATGAGGCGTCTAAACCCCGCGGATGCACAGGGACGAAAAAGAGAAAAAAAGAAAGGAAGAAAATTGAAAGAAAGCCCAGTATAGAGGTTAGTCTTCTTATCTCAGCCAATAAGTTGTCAAACAAAATAAAATTACTTAGTATCAATCTTATCAACTAATATTTATTTTCTAAATATTATTAATATTGTCGCTAAGCTATCACTTGCTAGTTTTCTACATAATTACTATACGTATTGCAAACATAACTTCACTGACAATAATCTACAATAACCTACATGGATGTCATTTAAATATCAAAAGTCCAGTTCGTTATGAATATGGATAACGTGTTATTTATGAAAAGTACAAACGCTCTCTACGTGGGCGTCGGAAGGAAATAAATACGGCCTCTCGTTTTTTTTTTTTTTTTACTGGAGCAGGCTAATGAAAGATGCCATATTATTTACATTAAACACAAATATGCTGTGTTCACCTAATTCTTTATAATGGCTGTAGTGTAGTGGTAAGACGCACGGCATCAAGATTTGATGCAGATCGATCAGTGGTTCGATCCTGCCTTTTGCCACACTTACTCTATTCCCTTTTCCCATCAAATATCAAATTGGAAAGGCATATATTTTTAATTAAAAGTGAGAAAATGTTTGAAAAGTGGAAATAAAGCGTCGAACGTGTTTAATAATAAGTGATTCTCCGTTAGGGGTAGGCCTAGGAAAACAGAAATGTGCTGAATTAGAGACGATAAAAGTGAGTGGAGTTGGGTGGGGGGCGCAAAACTCCATCTCGCCTAGGGCAACCAAAGAGCTAGAGCCGGCCCTGTGTGTGTGTGATGGGTAGGTTTAGGGGCTGTGTGTGTGTGTGTGTTTGATGGGTAGGCAAAAGGGGGTCAAACACAGGGGGTATATACACTCACCTAAAGGATTATTAGAAACACCACACTAATACTGTGTTTGAGGCCCTTTTGCCTTCAGAACTGCCTTAATTCTTTGTGTCATAAACAGGTGAGGAACTTTTCAACTTGTGCGAATCACGCGTTCAGCTCAATTCGTGCCGCAGATTGGCTATTCACATCTTTGCATTGACTTAACATGTAAATCACTCACACTTATCGCTTCATTCACGTCTGGTGTGAACGCACCATAAGAGGCTGGATCAAGACTGGAGCTGACAGACTCTCTAGTTCCCTCGGCGTAAACCAAGCAGAGAGCAACCACTGATTGCCTTAGTAGGAGAAAATACTATGGTAGTCAATGGTTGCTGTTACATTTCTCAAAATATCTGAACAAAGAAACCTACACAGGTTAGGACAACCTGAGGGAGAGGAAATGATGAAATAATTGTAATTTTTGTGTGAACTATCTTTATAGTATTAGTTATCTCCGACTGACGAAGTCGGACATCATTAGGTGATGGTCACAGGTGATGGTCACAGGTGATGGTTATCTGAAGTCCTCCAGGAGTCGAGGCACCTCTTCACAGGTGATGGTCACAGGTGATGGTCACAGGTGATGGTCACAGGTGATGGTCATCTGAAGTCCTCCAGGAGTCGAGGCACCTCTTCACAGGTGATGGTCACAGGTGATGGTCATCAGAAGTTAGTGTCCCCAACTGAGTAAGCCAAAGCGACGGTGGCAAGGAACTAAAATGAAGTCTTCATGATAGGCTGGATCCAGACTGGAGCTGACAGACTCTCTAGTTCCCTCGGGATGGCCGTCCAGAAAAAATAAAACAGAACAGGAAAATAATTAGCATAGCTGCTGTTCAAAGCATTAAGCAAAGGCAATCATGTGCGCTGATATAACTGGAGTGCAAGGTGATGAGATGCATTATGTGAATGCTTGGCTAAAGAGATGCGGCTTTAATCCAGAGTCAACTGGGGGAGTCAACTGGGGGAGTGAACTGGGGGAGTGAACTGGGGGAGTGAACTGGGCGAGTCAACCCTGGGCGAGTGAACTGGGGGAGTGAACTGGGGGAGTCAACCCTGGGCGAGTGAACTGGGGGAGTGAACTGGGGGAGTCAACCCTGGGCGAGTGAACTGGGGGAGTGAACTGGGCGAGTCAACCCTGGGCGAGTGAACTGGGGGAGTGAACTGGGCGAGTCAACCCTGGGCGAGTCAACCCTGGGCGAGTGAACTGGGCGAGTCAACCCTGGGCGAGTGAACTGGGCGAGTCAACCCTGGGCGAGTGAACTGGGCGAGTCAACCCTGGGCGAGTGAACTGGGGGAGTCAACCCTGGGGGAGTGAACTGGGGGAGTCAACCCTGGGCGAGTGAACTGGGGGAGTGAACTGGGCGAGTGAACTGGGCGAGTGAACTGGGGGAGTGAACTGGGGGAGTCAATCCTGGGGGAGTCAACCCTGGGGGAGTGAACTGGGCGAGTCAACCCTGGGGGAGTGAACTGGGGGAGTCAACCCTGGGGGAGTGAACTGGGGGAGTCAACCCTGGGCGAGTCAACTGGGCGAGTCAACCCTGGGCGATTGAACTGGGGGAGTCAACCCTGGGCGAGTCAACTGGGCGAGTCAACCCTGGGCGAGTGAACTGGGGGAGTCAACCCTGGGCGAGTGAACTGGGGGAGTCAACCCTGGGGGAGTGAACTGGGGGAGTCAACCCTGGGGGAGTGAACTGGGGGAGTCAACCCTGGCGTAAACCAAGCAGAGAGCAACCACTGATTGCCTTAGTAGGAGAAAATACTATGGTAGTCAATGGTTGCTGTTACATTTCTCAAAATATCTGAACAAAGAAACCTACACAGGTTAGGACAACTTGAGGGAGAGGAAATGATGAAATAATTGTAATTTTTGTGTGAACTATCTTTATAGTATTAGTTATCTCCGACTGGCGAAGTCGGACATCATTAGGTGATGGTCACAGGTGATGGTCACAGGTGATGGTCACAGGTGATGGTCATCTGAAGTCCTCCAGGAGTCGAGGCACCTCTTCACAGGTGATGGTCACAGGTGATGGTCATCTAAAGTCCTCCAGGAGTCGAGGCACCTCTTCACAGGTGATGGTCACAGGTGATGGTCATCTGAAGTTAGTGTCCCCAACTGAGTAAGCCAAAGCGACGGTGGCAAGGAACTAAAATGAAGTCTTCATGATAGGCTGGATCCAGACTGGAGCTGACAGACTCTCTAGTTCCCTCGGGATGGCCGTCCAGATAAAATAAAACAGAACAGGAAAATAATTAGCATAGCTGCTGTTCAAAGCATTTAGCAAAGGCAATCATGTGCGCTGATATAACTGGAGTGCAAGGTGATGAGATGCATTATGTGAATGCTTGGCTAAAGAGATGCGGCTTTAATCCAGAGTCAACTGGGGGAGTCAACTGGGGGAGTGAACTGGGCGAGTGAACTGGGGGAGTCAACTGGGGGAGTCAACTGGGGGAGTCAACTGGGGGAGTCAACTGGGGGAGTCAACTGGGGGAGTCAACCCTGGGCGAGTGAACTGGGGGAGTGAACTGGGGGAGTCAACCCTGGGGGAGTCAACTGGGCGAGTCAACCCTGGGGGAGTCAACGGGGCGAGTCAACCCTGGGCGAGTGAACTGGGGGAGTCAACCCTGGGCGATTGAACTGGGGGAGTCAACCCTGGGGGAGTGAACTGGGGGAGTCAACCCTGGGGGAGTGAACTGGGGGAGTCAACCCTGGGGGAGTCAACTGGGCGAGTCAACCCTGGGGGAGTGGGGGAATGAGTCTGACGCCATTGGCTATGGCCGGATGGCAGTGCATTTTGGGAACGGGACAATGTCTTCTTTTCCTCTCTCCCCTCTCACGTCTCTGTTGCTCCTCATGCTTCCGTCTCCTTCTCTCACCTCACCTGTCCAAACCCCCGAATGCTGCGGACGCCATGACTGGGAGTGTAGAGCGCCGTCCCATAAGCGCCTCCGGCCTGTGAGCGGGTGAGGGTGTGAGAGTTGGGGGTTCCCCACCCACAAACACCACCCAGCACCCTCCCCCCACACAAACACCACCCAGCACCCTCCCCCCACACAAACACCACCCAACACCCTCCCCACACACAAACACCACCCAACAATGCCCCATTACAACCCCCCCCCTCACGAACTTGACTAACACCTGCAACCCCCCCCCCCCCCCCCCCCCCCCCGGAAACACGAATTACACCACGACGGATCCCAAACCCCCCCCTCTCACGAACTTGACTAACACCTGCAACACCCCCCCCCCCTCCCCCAGAAACACGAATTACACCACAACGGATCCCAAACCCCCCCCATGAACGTGACTAACCCGAACACCCCCCCTCCCCCCAAAAAAAACGGCGTATTACGCCACAACGGATCCCAACCCCCCCACGAACATAACTAACCCCGAACTCCCCCCCCAAAAAACAAACAAACAATCTAAACAAATTACACCGCAACGTATCCCCCCCCACGTACGTGACTAACCCCTAAACCCCCTACCCCCCCACCCAAAAAAACTACTAATTACACCGCAACGGATCACCACCCACCCACGCCCACGAATGTGACTAACCCCCACACCTCCCACAGGTCAAGGGCACTCAAGAGAAGTAGCTCCACACCGCTCGTGTCACGGCATCTGCAACACCTGTGAGTCGGAACAGACGAGGCGAGAGAAAGGAGACGGAAGCACAAGGAGTGACAGAGAAGAGGGAGAAGAGAGAGGAAAAGAAAAAAGGAAATGCACTGCAATCCGGGCCCCAGTGGCGCTTTTTTTACATTGCCCCTTTAATTAATACCATTCCCCCTTAACTGATACCACTCCCCCTTAATTGATGCCACTCCCCCTTAACTGACACCACTCCCCCTTAACTGATACCACGCCCCCTTAACTTATGCCACTCCCCCTTAACTGATACCACTCCCCCTTAATTGATGCCACTCCCCCTTAACTGACACCACTCCCCCTTAACTGACGTCACTCCCCCTTAACTGATGCCACTCCCCCTTAACTGACGCCACTCCCCCTTAACTGACGTCACTCCCCCTTAACTGACGCCACTCCCCCTTAACTGATACCACTCCCCCTTAACTGATACCACTCCCCCTTAACTGATACCACTCCCCCTTAACTGATGCCACTCCCCCTTAACTGATGCCACTCCCCCTTAACTGACACCACTCCCCCTTAACTGAGGCCACTCCCCCTTTGACAAATGATTATTGCCTGTTGTTGAATCTGTTTGTAATTGTGTGTGGATCAGTGGAGTAAAGTAAGAGCTCTTAAAATTCTTCTTAACTTAATCATCGGCTGAACCAGGGATCATTTAAAACGTCCTGCAAGGTTGTCTCCAGTTCAGACCTTCGCTGTATTGCCAGTCGCCAGAGAAGAAAGGAGCATTCTGTGAACGAGATTAGAGGAAAGCAGATTAGTCATGAGGTCCGGTAATGTGTTACTATGACTAACATTCATTATCTTTATTGTTATTCATCTCACCAAAGGACACGCGCCTTTTCCAAAACGGGCGCTTGATGTTGTCAACCAGCGCGTACATCACGTTGAAATATGATTCTGCGTACTTTAATTTTTCCCACCGATTAAACCAGGCTTCGAGTAAAGCTTGCTGAAATTCTGTCATATTCTTCAATGGCTGCCTTGGTGCCCGAGTATTAGGGTCAATTATATTGATCTGGAGTGTGTTGGGGTCGATGGTTATTTCATGCACATAGATTGGCGGGTAAACCCCAAGATCCCAGGAGGTTTTGAGAGTCTCAAAGATTCGCCTCATGATGATTCTCGCATCTTTTTCCTTCATGGAAGAGCCTTTCATTTCAATATATTCTTCCAAGGTGATAAAGCACACAGAAGCGCTCGGCGATGGCTGAGCATCATCACGCGTAGCCTCGGTCTCGAGTGGATCCGTGGCTGCTGCAGACTCACGCTTCACAAGAGCACACACTCTGTTAGAGACGGTTTGGAAGCTTCGTTTCACCACCTTCCTCACTTTCCTCCATTTAGTGGTTTTTTCTGCAAGTTTAGAAACATGTTTTATTAGCACAGATTACAGCTTGATGATTAATGTAACACTTCAGTCATGAGTTATTATAAATCATGAACTAATCATGTACAAACATGACTAGAACATATTTACCGCTGATAAACCATCAAGGTGCGTTCACACCTGACGCGAATGAAGCGTTACGCGCAAGTGATTTACGTCAATGCAAAGACGCGAATAGACATTCAGCCGCCTGGCAGAAGCCCCTCATGATGCAAATTCACGTCTGTTGTGAAGTGAATGTCAAGCGCAAATGAAGCAAGGAAACTCAAAATGTTCACGCTCGAATAGGGCGCTTTATTACCTTCATTCGTGTCTTGTGTGAACGGCCCATTAGGATGTCACAGCTTTCAAACGCTCTCAACGCAATAGCTGCGTGTGCACCTGACTTTTTAGCTCCGCCCACACGATACGCCTCCAGCCGCTTGGTTTTATTCGGAAAAACTCGCTACAGCGTATTTTTCTTTTAAAAATATGATAAAACTAAAGACTTTTCTAACTAATACGAGTTAAAAATATACATATATATAGACATTCAGCCGCCTGGCAGAAGCCCCTCATGATGCAAATTCACGTCTGTTGTGAAGTGAATGTGCGCACCTGACTTTTGAGCTCCGCCCACACGATACGCCTCCAGCCGCTTGGTTTTATTCGAATTAAAACTCACCTGATGCGCATTCTTTGTTCTTCAGTTTCTATAAGCACAGTTAACAAACCTAAAGTACCTTGCCCCATATAACAGTAGAGCTGATATTTTCAAACATTATTATGATAAATACTTTGCTTGTTACATATGCGTGCAACATTTCAGCCCTTAATAAATGATAAATGTGAGTTATATTGTGTGCGATGCTGTAGTGTAATGAATAATGCGTTCTGAGTGTCGTTATGTGTCTTGAGTTCGCTCACGTGATTTAAGTTTCGCGCTTCGGAACGTCAGATTCTGCGATAGAGACAGCATTAAAATGGCCGCAGGGGCGTAGCACCAAACTCTGGGCCCCGTATACTCTCAATGTCAGTCGGCCCCTACACATGCCATCGTACGATGCGGGTTAGCAAAATGAAAACTCAATTTTGAATGATTTTTATTTTAATTATTTGAATATAAACAAGTATAAATAGTGTTTAAATCTATTTTTGTGCTCAAATACCTTTAAACCTTAGGCTACATCGGGTTTGTCATTTTGATCCATGATACTAATGCAAGTTTTAAATTAAAAACATTTATTTTTGAACAGGAGAACACGAGACAACTGTGCCCTCAGAAACCAATCAAATAAGCTAAGCCTGCCATAATTAAAAAAAATGTCAACTATAAAAATAAAATAAAAAAGTCAAATGAGATGTAATCTACATTTGTTTGTGAAATCAGTGATGAGATCTGCTGTGATATTGCTCAAATCAATATTACCTGTGTGAGCTTGAGAACACAGTTATATTAGTAGGCACATCTACATGTGCAGAAATATAGGCAGATCATTTATTAAGGAGTTTGAGAATATATCACACATTATAAGCAATAGTAGGGCTAGTAGCTTTACACTGTGCTGCCACGCTCTCCACCACTCCAATAGCACACACATTGAATCAAAAGGCTTACTTATTTAAGGTAAACCGCTTACAATTAGGAAGCAAGGGGGGAGCTCGCCCTTTGAGCATTGATCTCACCTTGTGTTTCCTCATTTCTGCTCTCAGCCTCATCTCCAGGACAGCAGCCAGGACTGGCCAGTGCTGCTACTGCTGCTGTGTCACTGGCTGTTTCTGAAACTGGTTAATGTTGGCAACCTGACGTTAGCTGGCCTGGCCCATAATTTACTTACAGCAACAAGCATTCTCTCAGTTGGTGTTAGCAATATATTTTTAAATCAATAATGACATCAATTGGAGGAGCCAATTAATTCGAATTAGGCTAAAAAAACAACAACTTTTTATGGGATTTCAAAGGGCCCTCTCCCTAGACGGGCATCAAACACAACCCTGCCTCTTTTGGTTTATATTTAAAACATTAAACACATTAATATGTGCTTTCAGACAAGTGTGCATATTATCACTGTAATAAAACACAACTCTCTCTTTTTTAAAATGTCAGTTTATGTATTATAGCCATTATAAAAGTACGAGTAAAAGGTATAAGAAGAAATAAAGCAAACAATTCAGTCAAACATAAAGTCAGCGCTAGTGGGCAACAAGAGTAACGTAAAGTTAAATAGCCTAAACATAAAGTAATGAAACTTAACTTTGCCCTCAGCCTAAAGATTTGCCAGGGGAAAAAAATATAGATCCATGAGACCAAAGATTTGACGAATTATATGTCATGTTTAACCACTACAGAGACAGCAGAGTCAGCGGCAGACGTCAGAAGGTCAAGCCGAGGAAAGGCTGCTCTCCCCGGGGTAAACGAGCGATGAGCGCCGCTGATCGACTGGATCGCAGAACTCCGAAAACGCCAAATCAAATATTCGCTCTCTTTAGAAATAAACTCAGGTTTGAGATTTAAAGTACATGCTCGACTGAAAAAGTCTTAAAAGTACATTTCGTCCCACATTAAGTAGTGTTTTTGAATTACGCTGCGGGTTTCTCGGTTTCTCTTGTTGCGGCTGTTGTTATGGCAACAAAATACTCCCTCGGCTGCTATTTTGAACCAAACTCTATTTTTACTAAAAGAGCGCTCTTGCCAACTTTTCTAGACGCACCCAGGTGTCCCCTGTATTATTTCTGTACCCGTTACTCGGTGTTGATGTGTGTTAATCCATCCCTCACCTGTTGGGCTGTCCTGCGAGCTGTTTTCCGCCGGATCTGATGCGCTGGCGCTGGGATTGCTCTCCTCAGGTAAATACTCAAACGCATCCACGAACTCTTCGTCGCTGCTCTCCATCTCCTCAGGTCTCGCTACTGTAGACGACATTTTAGACAACTGCTTACCAGGAGACTTCAGGTGTGTGTGACACTTCGTGCAGAATTTCACTCTGATATTCGCCGAACTCAACTTGCTCAGCGCGATCGGGTTATAAGCACTGTCCGTCTGTGACGTCACGATCAGAACTGCCGCGCCTGTGACGTCACACATCATGGCCAGTCGAGCGCGAAGCTGAGGCCAATGACGCGAATTTATCCATCTTTTGTATATTTCTGTCTTAAATGTATGTGATCCAAAATACAGCAAAAACAATATTGGGAAATATTTTTACAATTTACAATTACTTTTCTCTCTCTCTGTGAATATATAGGCCTAGTAAAGTATAATTTATTCCTGTGATCAAAGAGGAATTTATCATCATTTTAGTCTTCAGTGTCACATATCCTTCACAAATCACTTTGATATGAGGATTTGAGCTCAATAAACATTTATTATTATCATTAATGGTGAAAACAGTAGAGTAGCCTACATTTTTATTTAGGATTATATAATGAATAGAAAGTAAAAAACACTTCCCATTTTTGGGAAACATATTCAACCAGGACGCATTAAATGTCTGAAGTGACATATACACATTTATAATTCTGCAAAAGCTTTATATTTTTATTGATCTTTAATATAAAGCTTTTGCATTATAAATGTAGGCCTAGGCTATCTTTAACCCTCTGCCCGACGAATGCAGGCGCGTTTTTTCCTTAAAGCTCCAGTGTGTGATATTAGATCAGTTTGAATGTTTTTGTCTTGTACTACCGTTACCCAATCAGGGAGAGGCATAAGAATATCTATAAATCTTTAGCACGTCACATTCTTCTTTCTTCTTTTTTCCAGAGATGTGGAAAAACGACCTGAAAGTCTCCTTTAACGGTAAGTTGTCCCCATACCTAACCCAACCATCTATTTGAATCTGAAAGTAACTAACCCTTAACTTTTTTTTGTTACATTTTTTATTTATTTAGTTGGAGGACTCTACAGAGCATGCTCTATATATATATATGTGTGTGTGTGTGTGTGTGTGTGTGTGTGTGTGTGTGTGTGTGTGTGTGTGTGTGTGTGTGTGTGTGTGTGTGTGTGTGTGTGTGTGTGTGTGTGTGTGTGTGTGTGTGTGTGTGTGTGTGTTCAGGCCAAAAGTTTGGACACATTACTATGTGTAATGTTTTTGAAAGAAGTTTCTTCTGCTCATCAAGCCTGCATTTATTTGATCAAAAATACAGAAAGAAAATGTAATATTGTGATATATTATTACAATTTAAAATAATTGGTTTTCAATTTATTATGCTTTAAATTATCATTTTGTTTCTGTGATCAAAGCTGAATTTTCAGGATCATTCCTCCAGTCTTCAGTGTCACAATTCACCAGTGTGAGTGCCCGTGATCACCACCAGAGGGCACTCCACCACGGACTGTCACTCCATCACAAACTACATTACCCATAATCCTTTCCTCGGACTCATTAGCACTCTATGTTCACACCTGTGTGTCATCACCTCTGCCTATATAAGCCTGGTTATCTCTGTCATTCATTGCGAAGTCTTGTTTAGTGTCACAACTGCATTTCTGAGCGTTTCCCTGTTTTCATGTATCTTGGTCTTTGATTTCTTGCCTTCTCCGTGGATTACCCTTTTGCCTGCTCCTTCTGTTTTGTTTGCCTTTTCGGACTGATTTCCTGTTATGACCTTTTGCCTGTTCTATTGACTACGACTTTGGATTACCCTTCAATAAATACCAAGGGGGTAATCTAGCGCTCGGAAAGCGTTCCACCCCTAGGGGCTGCCATTGCTAACCAAGCCATCACCTGCTGTTAGCATCCCATTGACTCCCATTCATTTTTGAGTCACTTTGGCAGTGAATAACTTTACATCTGAGACGTTTAAAGACTCCATTTGTCCATTGTTTATTTCTAAAGAAACACAACAATGTATACAAGGCTCCATTACCTTGTATCTTACACTATCGCCCCGCAGAAGCTGTTTTTGTACAAATAGGCTAACGATTGCGTCATAACCAACGCGACCCTGTCGCACAGTTGAGAAATTACCGTATAGACCTGAGGAGACGCTCGCAGGCAATCTTTACTGTCTATGAGACGGTCGGGGGGACGTGGTGACATGTCCTGGAGACTAGTCTGATAAAGTCAAGGGGGAAGAATGGGGAGAAGCCCATAGTGAGCCAAAAGCAACGGGAGAAAATATTTAAACAACGGGATTCAGCTTTCGCGTTCCACATCTACTAGAAGACTCACAGCTGTCAGACAGGAGGCTCACGTCACATCTACGTCCTCAAGCTCAGTCTGAGCCGGCGCAGTTCGCTCAGCCATCAGGAAGTGAGTGCCCCTAGGTTGACTTCATTCTTTCGCCGTTGACGTCAATGGGAACGCTCCGTCCATTTCTTTTACTGTCTATGATAAATACTGCGTTTGGATCTTCAACCAACCTTCTGTCTCAGAGCAGTTCGTCACAGAAGAGTCCGGGGTGGAGTGCCCTCTGGTGGTGATCACAGGCACTCACACTGGTGAATTGTGACATCTTCAGTGATCATGATCCTTCAGAAATCATTCTCAGATGAGGATTCATTTTCAAAGTTGGAAACAGTTCTGCTGCTTAATATTTGTTCATAACCTGTGATACTTTTTTATAATACTTTGATGAATAAAAAGTAAAAAAAAAATAATAATAAAAAAAGAAGCTAATGTTTTAAAAATAGAAATCTTTTGTAACCGCAATATACACTACTGGTCAGTCATTTGTTTTCTTTTTTTTTTTCTTTTTTTTTTAAATAAATCAATAATTTTATATAGCAAGGATGTGTTAAGTTAAATTGATAGTAAAGGAGATTTATATTATTTGAAAATATGTTTTTATTTTGAATAAATGCCGTTCTTTTAAACCTTTTATTCCTCAGATATATTAATCAGCAGAACTGTTTCCAACACTCATAATAAATCAGAATATGAGAACGATTGCTGAAGGATCACGTGACGCTGAAGGATCATGTGACGCTGAAGGATCACGTGACGCTGAAGGATCATGTGACGCTGAAGGATCACGTGACGCTGAAGGATCATGTGACGCTGAAGGATCATGTGACGCTGAAGGATCATGTGACGCTGAAGGAATGATCCTGAAAATTCAGCTTTTCACAGAAATAAATACTAATTTAACATAAAATAAATTGAAAACCAAATATTTAAATTGTAATATATCACAATATTACATTTCTTTCTGTATTTTTGATCAAATAAATGAGCAGAAGAAACTTCTTTCAAAAACATTACAGATAGTAATGTGTCCAAACTTTTATATATACAGTCTTGTTCAAAATAATAGCAGTACAATGTGACTAACCAGAATAATCAAGGTTTTTAGTATATTTTTTTATTGCTACGTGGCAAACAAGTTACCAGTAGGTTCAGTAGATTCTCAGAAAACAAACAAGACCCAGCATTCATGATATGCATGCTCTTAAGGCTGTGCAATTGGGCAATAATAACCTAATCAAAAACCACACACACACAAACACACACACCCCACCTATATACCTATTTGTACACCAATGATTGTACCCAAACTACAACATTAAAGTTTGCAGGAATAACTTCTCCGTGCCCTTCTCTCTGACCGGAGCCCTGTCAAAGGAAACTGCCAGACCAGTATTATCCCCTTCAGAGTGTCCCACTCTAGTCAGTTAATTAGATTTTACCGTTTCATTGGAGAAAACTATCATATCATGAATACAGACACTTGAAGGTCTTCACGGCAACTTGTCAAAATTAAAGTGCGGTTTAACGTGAAGAAATTAGAAATATATTAGGCTACTGTTGTACAGTAGATTTAGCCATGTCTCTATGTAATAATAATATACTAATAATAATAATTATGCCTAGATTGTTGCTTTTACTTGTAAATAACTTATAGTTATCATAAAGAATAAACTCATTGAATGCAATTATAAATAACTTAAAAAGTTTTTAAAAAGTATGGTATTGGTACCGACTACTGGAATTGTGACATCCCTAATTACTCCTAATATTAAATTACTACCACTAGTAATATAAATTGGAGATGTTGCTGATATGATCATTCATAATAGTAGTAATAGTAGAGATTTTTCCTTATTTTACTATAAATCATTTAGTCACAAATCTGTTCTCTCTAGAAATAAGCATTTTTCAAACGTATGGCTGTTTGGTAGCTGTATAATACTTATTGTGCATTGTTGCTATTTAAAAAAAATAATAATAGATGAACTGTTAATAAATGAAAAACTAATCATCTTTGGCACATTTTATTTACAGAATGATAGTGATATGATTTTCTTGAAATACATCGTGTGTCAAAGAGTCGCTGGTGTTTTGATAGTTATTGTTGGTAAAATATCATGATAGTACCATATTGATTTATCCTGTGATTCCCACCCCTGATAGTTATGTAATACTTGATGTACTGCTTAATGCTGCATATTTGTAATACTGCTGTGAGGGTGTTTCAAACACAACATCTATGGGATTGATGGTAAAAAAAAACAGCTCTTTTCACTGCAGTTATCAAGCTCACTATTTTCCCTCTCTCTTTTGAAAGTTGTGAAACTGTTACTGCATTTCCATTTTGCCATTTGAGCAAATGGTGACAATATTTAATGTACTCCAGTCACCACTATAAAAGTTAACTCAACTACGATGACTTCCACTCTGAGAAACCCAGAAATGTGAAAAGGGTCTATGAAGCGCAACATAAAAACTGCACTATCACTGAAATGAAGGCTAATGAGTATTCAGTTGATAAAGAACAATATAATGTTGCAACTAAATAATAATAGTATAGAGTAAGAGATTTGTGACCAGTAGTGGAACTAAAGGGACCAAATGAGTGCTTGTCATGCCGTAAAGCCAGCCAATCATGAAACAGTGTCAAGCAGCCGCTCTGGAGAAGCTGCGCAGAAAGCACCAGTCAGCTGCTCGAGCCACTTACAGCACTTTGGAATTGGCATGATCTCACTTCAGACAACTTCTACCCAGAATGCACTGCTAAAGTAAGCCACTGATCAGTCTGTGCGCTGCTGCATGAAGTTGAACAAGCCTTTTGAGAGCACAGAAATATGATAGGGAGAACAAAGAAATATAACAAGCCAGATACAAGCAAGAATTGATGTCAGCTTTATTGAGGAACTTTCTTTTGCCCTTGAACCACCACAGGACCAAGTGTAGCCTTGCCTTCCCACTGAACACCTAGAGAGAGGAGAGCCAGGTTAGAGCAGTTAAAACGTCAAACGCAACCTTAAGAGCAAAAGTTACTAACCTCCATAGGGAGAAGCAGCAGTTCCACCATCAGGACCACATGTTGAGTCACAGCAACCACAAACTTGGTCATTTCCATCAGCAGCAAACCACCTGAACCAAGACAAAGACACCACCTTCAACATGAGCAAAGTCAGCTTTAAAATAAGATAAAGTGCAACGTACCCATTGGCGAATGAACAGGATTTGTGCTGAGCGTCACTGGGTGCAGAAGCAATAGTTGCCTTCACAACACATGTTATGTAGATCTGCAAGGGATGACAGACACGTCAGAAAACCAAAGAT
This sequence comes from Pseudorasbora parva, assembly GCF_024679245.1. Classification (NCBI taxonomy): domain Eukaryota; kingdom Metazoa; phylum Chordata; class Actinopteri; order Cypriniformes; family Gobionidae; genus Pseudorasbora; species Pseudorasbora parva. The sequence goes on along the minus strand of NC_090189.1, from coordinate 42,324,052 downwards.
GGGAAGAGAAGTCGAATTAACTCATGATATGCGTAGTACATACAGAAGGACTGGAGCTCTCCTGGAACACGAACGCCTCCAGCTGGATCTGGACCTTGTCAACCTGGGACCGAGGCATGAAGCGGGAGCTGGAAGCTGTAGCCTTGGCATCCACAAAGCACCTGAAGACAAAGAGCAACTCAACTATAGAGAAAGTGAGCAACTAGACCCTAGCCATGACTGGTTAAAAAGCAACCAAAACTGTCCTATAGCATCAAGGGCCATGACCTTACCCATGAGTCTCAATGAAGGAATATCTCGGAAGGGAGTTCACATCAGGCCCTTGAGTGGCCACACAGCTGTCCACAAACACACGCAGAGGCACATGATTGTACTGCTTCACAGATGCCTCAATGTTAATAATGCCACCCAGGAAATAGATGGATGAAGGTCTCTGACTGGACCAATCATCTGCAGAGAAAGAGGGAACATTTTAGAGAAATAAAAAATAAATCCTTATTCTTGTTTATCAAAAACCTGTACTAACCCATCATAAGCTTCAGGGAGAACACCAAGACTTCTTCACCAACCTCCGTTGAGGCATAAGGGACCCATGTTGGCCTCAAGGCATCACTGCTTACATTCTGAAGCCTGTGGTTCATTAAAGGACCCATTAAATGGGCTCCCCGTTGCACGAGGGGAAGTGAAAGTCACAGACCACTTACCTTTGATAGTGGCATTGAACACCAACAACTGCACCCTCGACCCGGGTAATCGGAGTACCTGCAAGAGCCTCAGGGGTGTAGGTAAGAGAGAAGGTGTAGACAAGCTCATCCTCATTCATCTGGAAGAGATTGAAGTAGTTAAAACAACTGTTCCTCACTAAGATGATTGGGTGAACCACCCCTTTAAGAAAGGGTTATACCAGCTGCCCTGGCATTGCAAATACAACAGCCATGTGAACTGACACTCCTTGAGGACTTTGGATATCCTCAACTAGAATAAACAGATTCAGGAGTACTTACCATCTGCACGCTGTTGCAGTCCTGTAACTCATACTCAAAGATGAGCACCTTAGACTGAGAGTCCTGACCAACAACAGGACAGCCGCCTAAAGACAGGCCAGTTGGCTGGATCAAATGACTATTGCTAAACAAGTCCTGCTGGACCTCTACAAGAACCCGGTTCTCTCCGCATTGAACCGCTACGCTGCTGGGAGTCACGGGTTGCCTCAACTGGAAGTTCACCGCCAACTCGCTCTGCACCTCGGGAACAATGGGATACTTCCAATCCAAAGGCTTCACTGGACCCTGCAACAGCTGCTTCTCCTGAAGGCCAAAAGGCTCCTGTGCAAGGCCTCCGGAGGAAGAACCCAAAGGACTCTGAAACTGAGAAGACACTTGCAAAGTGTTCCGGAGCCCTGGAAGAGAAAGGGCAGGACTTCTGGAAGCTGGATCGGATTTTGGCCCCATGCTTCTTGGACTTTGACTGTATCTCAAACTTCCCCATGCATTAGGCAGATCAAATGCAACAATCACAACCACCACTAAGACACCTTTCAGAAACTCCATCATAGCAAACTTTGACACAAATGCCACAACACACACCAGTGCTTGGCTTGGCCATTTTGTACAGCATTGAGTGAAGGTGGCTCCTCCCCTTTTAGTTTAATTGATTACCTTTGATTCTCCTCTGGACCTGTAGAGTTTATCCATCTCTGGCACCCACAGCTCTGCGTTTTGTATGTCTGCGTTTACACTGGCACAAAAAAATCTGATTTTTTTTACAAAATTTGTTGCATGCATATAAACGGAAATATATATATATATATATTTTGCATCCATTTTGAGCCACTCCCAGATGTGTTTTTAAATCAGATACATATCCAATATCTGGACATCTGACCAACGTCTAAATATGAATATCTTATTCCCATTGGCAGTCCAAGCCACCACAAGGCCAGAGTAACACATTTGGCCACAAAGATAGCTTTTTATGTCGTATTATGAAGCAGATGTGCCTGTATAAGCTCACATTAAAATTACTGCTATTATCCGGTCTATCCGTTGTCAGATTGAGCTGCAAACATCCATGACAGATTTGAACTTATCCTAACAGGAAAATAATCATGGCCACCCGACATGAATTTTCCGGCAAGGAGCTAAAAACCAAAACATGAAGTCCGACACTTTCTGCTTCCTATAGGGATGCTTGTGCTGTTTGAATAGTTTATCAAAGATGGAGTGAAATAAATGCAATATTTGTCAAATACACAGATGTTTCAAAGAGATCATAGTTATTAGGGGTGGGGCAAAAAAAAAATCGATATGCCGACGAGACGTTATCGATACTCTAGCACCAAGTATCAATATATGTTTTGTATAGGCTACATAGGCCTACCCACAGCTGCGTTCAGTCGCTTCCGTGTTTATCTAAGCGCAGGGCTCCAGACTGGATATATACTTATATACTGGATATATACTCCAGACTGCCGAATATACACTAGCGTCTGAGAATATTAAACTGCAAAATACTATTTAATAATTACTGAACTCTTTTATATGGAAGCCCGTTTCCGCCACTAAATAATAAAAAAAAAATAATAATTGCGACTTTTTTTCTCACAATTGCGAGTTATAAAGTCATTGATCTGCCGCGTCCCGACACGAGTTGTGTCGTGAACACATTATAATAAATATTTTAACTGTATTTTTAGCTGATAATGATGGAATTATTGTCTTATTACCTGAGAGGCATTAATATCTCTGAGCAAACGCGCTCTTGAGGGGATTTTAAATGCAAGCTTTGGCACTGAAACAGAACGGATGTGAGGTGATAACGTTCATATTCTGATGTGTTATTATGGAAATATAATCCCCAGAACATCACCACCCTCAGAATGTGCTGTATTTCACGATTTCCTGAGAGAACGAGTGTTCAGTAATGACACGTCCAGTTGGGCCTATAACATGTCGCTATACATACAGTCACCTGAGCGTGGCGCTGCTGGGATCATATTTCATTAATAACGCATCAGAATATGCTGTAAGGCAGGATTTCGTTTGAGAATGAATTGTATTGACCTCCATATGTGCTCGGTTTTGATCATATTATGATATGAAAGGTTTAAATTATGACAATCAAGAGACAAGGTGACACACACACACACACACACACACAGTATGACTGGTAATTCATGCTTACAAAATAAATGTATTATTATTAATATTAATATATTATAATGATAGTCCGTTAAAAACCAGAAATCAGTTCAATAGTTCATTTATTAATATAAACCTCATGTTTAATTCTTGCATCTATACCAAATATCATCAGTGGTTGGACAGTTTTTATGCATTTTGTTTCGTGATCTGACCGGAACAAATAGAAAGTCTCTGCAGCGGCGTTAAGCGATTGAAGCGCTCGTCTGTGTGTCGACTGCACATGCACGCGCCACTGATAACAGCGGCAAGAGCGCCAGATCGCCTCTTATAACACACCAATGAAATGATGCTCTTCTAGCTAACCAGAGATGTTTTAGTTAGGTTCATCCGTGCATGAAGAGGTTTCAATGTTTCAAAAAGAACTGACTCACATACAACCGAAGAACACACACACACGCACACAACCGAAGGACACACACACACACACACACACAACCCGAAGAACCGACTCACTCACACACCACATTCAGATAATCACAACCTTGAGGCGGATGGGCTATAACAGCAGAAGACTGTTGAAAAATGTTGCCTGGTCTGATGAGTCTCGATTTCTGTTGAGACATTCAGATGGTAGAGTCAGAATTTGGCGTAAACAGAATGAGAACATGGATCCATCATGCCTTGTTACCACTGTGCAGGCTGGTGGTGGTGGTGTAATGGTGTGGGGGATGTTTTCTTGGCACACTTTAGGCCCCTTAGTGCCAATTGGGCATCGTTTAAATGCCACGGCCTACCTGAGCATTGTTCTGACCATGTCCATCCCTTTATGACCACCATGTTCCCATCCTCTGATGGCTACTTCCAGCAGGATAATGCACCATGTCACAAAGCCTAACCCTAACCCTAACCCTAACTGCACAGTCCCCAGATCTGAACCCAATAGAGCATCTTTGGGATGTGGTGGAACGGGAGCTTCGTGCCCTGGATGTGCATCCCACAAATCTCCATCAACTGCAAGATGCTCTCCTATCAATATGGGCCAACATTTCTAAAGAACGCTTTCAGCAGCTTGTTGAATCAATGCCACGTAGCAACATGAAATCATGACTTTGCGTAAACATACACGCCACGCTCTAAAGGCAAGTGTTATCTATACGCATTTTGAGCTATCCGCGTACATGTCTACGCCGTGTGATTCCGCGTGTGTGTCTAAACGAACCATCATCTCCAGGTGTATTTCGCTGTGTGATTCCGCCAACCTGATCTGACAGCAGGGGCGTTTCTAGGATTTTTATTTTAGGGGGGCTCAGCCCTCAGTGAGGGTAGGTCTGTAGAAAAAATGGTAACACTATTTAGTTTAGGGTCCAAATTGCGCTATTAACTAATAGCTTACAAACATGCATACCCAGAAGATATTGGCTGTTTATCATTACTTAAAAAGCAAATATATAACACCTTACTGTATGGCCATACTGTACATGCATTAATCATACCCAATAATGAAGGCAGGTTTATAATAACCAAGATCCCAAATGTTAGGGGGTTCTAACATGGTCCCCCGAGAAAATTTTGATTTCTATGATCTACATATGAGCATTTTATGATGTTCTGAAGGCCAAAAAATTTGATAACAATAGCTTGAAAACCATGTCACTGGGCAGATTATTTGTCGTTCTTATGTCCACATCTCTCGTTTTCTCTGTTTTTATCTTGCCCTGTCTCTTCATAACGCTGAGCTTTGACTGTTTTTTTCCGTTTTCGTCAGTGAATAAAGTGAACATATGATTTACATATTAACATACTGATATTTATGTTTCATGAATAATTTTCTTAGACACGTTAATTTACTGTTTATCAAAGTTTTAAGTTTATTAAAATCACAGTATGAACATTCATTAGGCTGCTAATCTTATGCCCAATACAGGCTGAAAAAGCTGAGTTTTTTTTTTATTTACTGAATGTTACAAATAGAATTATATTAATTTACAATATATACACATTCATTATTAAACTTACGCCTAATCTGATGAAAATGGCTTTGTTAATATTTTCTGTTCGTTAAGGCCAACATTATGAATCACATTGGCATATTTCCAGTTAAAAATGTCTAAAAATTTGACACAAGTTTATTCATTTGCCTAAATATTTTTTTCTTTTGATTAACATTTCTGACTTAAAGCAGA
>NC_090189.1:42291226-42313726 GCF_024679245.1 Pseudorasbora parva | reverse complement strand
CGAGTCAACCCTGGGCGAGTGAACTGGGGGAGTCAACCCTGGGCGAGTGAACTGGGGGAGTCAACCCTGGGGGAGTGAACTGGGGGAGTCAACCCTGGGGGAGTGAACTGGGGGAGTCAACCCTGGGCGATTGAACTGGGGGAGTCAACCCTGGGCGAGTCAACTGGGGGAGTCAACCCTGGGCGAGTGAACTGGGGGAGTCAACCCTGGGCGAGTGAACTGGGGGAGTCAACCCTGGGGGAGTGAACTGGGGGAGTCAACCCTGGGCGAGTGAACTGGGGGAGTCAACCCTGGGGGAGTGAACTGGGGGAGTCAACCCTGGGCGAGTGAACTGGGGGAGTCAACCCTGGGGAAGTGGGGGAATGAGTCTGACCCCATTGGCTATGGCCGGATGGCAGTGCATTTTGGGAACGGGACAATGTCTTCTTTTCCTCTCTCCCCTCTCACGTCTCTGTTGCTCCTCATGCTTCCGTCTCCTTCTCTCACCTCACCTGTCCAAACCCCCGAATGCTGCGGACGCCATGACTGGGAGTGTAGAGCGCCGTCCCATAAGCACCTCCGGCCTGTGAGCGGGTGAGGGTGTGAGAGTTGGGGGTTCCCCACCCACAAACACCACCCAGCACCCTCCCCCCACACAAACACCACCCAGCACCCTCCCCCCACACAAACACCACCCAACACACTCTCCCCACACAAACACCACCCAACACCCTCCCCCCACACAAACACCACCCAACAATGCCCCATTACAACCCCCCCCCCCTCACGAACTTGACTAACACCTGCAACACCCCCCCCCCCCCCCGGAAACACGAATTACACCACGACGGATCCCAAACCCCCCCCTCTCACGAACTTGACTAACACCTGCAACACCCCCCCCCTCCCCCAGAAACACGAATTACACCACAACGGATCCCAAACCCCCCCCCCATGAACGTGACTAACCCGAACACCCCCCCTCCCCCCAAAAAAACGGCGAATTACGCCACAACGGATCCCAACCCCCCCACGAACATAACTAACCCCGAACTCCCCCCCCCAAGAAACAAACAAACAATCTAAACAAATTACACCGCAACGTATCCCCCCCCCACGTACGTGACTAACCCCTAAACCCCCTACCCCCCCACCCAAAAAAACTAATAATTACACCGCAACGGATCACCACCCACCCACGCCCACGATTGTGACTAACCCCCACACCTCCCACAGGTCAAGGGCACTCACGAGAAGTAGCTCCACACCGCTCCAGTCACGGCATCTGCAACACCTGTGAGTCGGAACAGACGAGGCGAGAGAAAGGAGACGGAAGCACGAGGAGTGACAGAGAAGAGAGAGAAGAGAGAGGAAAAGAAAAAAGGAAATTCACTGCCATCCGGGCCCCAGTGGCGCTTTTTTTTACATTGCCCCTTTAATTAATACCATTCCCCCTTAACTGATGCCACTCCCCCTTAATTGATGCCACTCCCCCTTAACTGACACCACTCCCCCTTAACTGATACCACTCCCCCTTAACTTATGCCACTCCCCCTTAACTTATGCCACTCCCCCTTAACTGATACCACTCCCCCTTAATTGATGCCACTCCCCCTTAACTGACACCACTCCCCCTTAACTGACACCACTCCCCCTTAACTGATACCACTCCCCCTTAACTGACGTCACTCCCCCTTAACTGACGTCACTCCCCCTTAACTGACGCCACTCCCCCTTAACTGACACCACTCCCCCTTAACTGATGCCACTCCCCCTTAACTGACACCACTCCCCCTTAACTGACACCACTCCCCCTTAACTGACACCACTCCCCCTTAACTGATACCACTCCCCCTTAACTGACGTCACTCCCCCTTAACTGACGTCACTCCCCCTTAACTGACGTCACTCCCCCTTAACTGATGCCACTCCCCCTTAACTGACGCCACTCCCCCTTAACTGACGCCACTCCCCCTTAACTGACGCCACTCCCCCTTAACTGACGCCACTCCCCCTTTGACAAACGATTATTGCCTGTTGTTGAATCTGTTTGTAATTGTGTGTGGATCAGTGGAGTAAAGGAAGAGCTCTTAAAATTCTCCTTAACTGATCATCGGCTGAACCAGGGATCATTTAAAACGTCCTGCAAGGTTGTCTCCAGTTCAGACCTTCGCTGTATTGCCAGTCGCCAGAGAAGAAAGGAGCATTCTGTGAACGAGATTAGAGGAAAGCAGATTAGTCATGAGGTACGGTAATGTGTTACTATGACTAACATTCATTATCTTTATTGTTATTCATCTCACCAAAGGACACGCGCCTTTTCCAAAACGGGCGCTTGATGTTGTCGACCAGCGCGTACATCACGTTGAAATATGATTCTGCGTACTTTAATTTTTCCCACCGATCAAACCAGGCTTCGAGTAAAGCTTGCTGAAATTCTGTCATATTCTTCAATGGCTGCCTTGGTGCCCGAGTATTAGGGTCAATTATATTGATCTGGAGTGTGTTGGGGTCGATGGTTATTTCATGCACATAGATTGGCGGGTAAACCCCAAGATCCCAGGAGGTTTTGAGAGTCTCAAAGAGTCGCCTCATGATGATTCTCGCATCTTTTTCCTTCATTGAAGAGCCTTTCATTTCAATATATTCTTCCAAGGTGATAAAGCACACAGAAGCGCTCGGCGATGGCTGAGCATCATCACGCGCTGCCTCGGTCTCGAGTGGATCCGTGGCTGCTGCAGACTCACGCTTCACAAGAGCACACACTCTGTTAGAGACGGTTTGGAAGCTTCGTTTCACCACCTTCCTCACTTTCCTCCATTTAGTGGTTTTTTCTGCAAGTTTAGAAACATGTTTTATTAGCACAGATTACAGCTTGATGATTAATGTAACACTTCAGTCATGAGTTATTATAAATCATGAACTAATCATGTACAAACATGACTAGAACATATTTACCGCTGATAAACCATCAAGGTGCGTTCACACCTGACGCGAATGAAGCGTTACGCGCAAGTGATTTACGTCAATGCAAAGACGCGAATAGACATTCAGCCGCCTGGCAGAAGCCCCTCTCATGATGCAAATTCACGTCTGTTGTGAAGTGAATGTCAAGCGCAAATGAAGCAAGGAAACTCAAAATGTTCCCGCTCGAATAGGGCGCTTTATTACCTTCATTCGTGTCTTGTGTGAACGGCCCATTAGGATGTCACAGCTTTCAAACGCTCTCAACGCAATAGCTGCGTGTGCACCTGACTTTTTAGCTCCGCCCACACGATACGCCTCCAGCCGCTTGGTTTTATTCGGAAAAACTCGCTACAGCGTATTTTTCTTTTAAAAATATGATAAAACTAAAGACTTTTCTAACTAATACGAGTTATAAATATATTGGTTTTATATTTACCCACAGAGGTGCGTCATACGCCGCTTAGCGCTAAAAGGGATGTAGTACACAAGCAGGATAGTTTGTTCCATCATCCCACCTGGATAGGCTGAACCCATTTCCGTTAAACTTCACCATCAACAGGGAAGGAATAAAACGACAGATATGGCTGCGTTTGGGAATAACAAGAGCAGCCCGGTAAGCTACAATAACTCTTGCTCGTTGCGTGCGCCATTTGTTTGCCTGTTGCCCTGACTGGTGAGGAAGAAGATTACCACGACGATTACGAATTTCCGGTACCAAATATGGAAGTTGCGAGAAGGCTCTATTTATTGCTGCATTCAAGTCATAAAGTTAAGGATCGTGAAGATAGTTTTTACGAGTTAAACGCACAAGAACATCACCACAAAGTCGTAAATACCAGTGGGAAGATCTGTACGAGTTAGGGGCGTGTCCGTGAGAAACATGGCGGAAACAATGGATGAATACATTGCTAAATGAATAGATGAATACATTGATGGATAAATGGATAGATGGATACAGACGTTGGTCTGTAGTTGTATATAACGGGTATTTAGCAGTGACACTGTCAGGCTTTGTCATTAACAACAAAGTAAGCTAGCATTGTAATATGTAACGACGATACCGTTTACAGTGGCTTCATAAAAACGTAAACGATTAAAACTCACCTGATGCGCATTCTTTGTTCTTCAGTTTCTATAAGCACAGTTAACAAACCTAAAGTACCTTGCCCCATATAACAGTAGAGCTGATATTTTCAAACATTATTATGATAAATACTTTGCTTGTTACATATGCGTGCAACATTTCAGCCCTTAATAAATGATAAATGTGAGTTATATTGTGTGCGATGCTGTAGTGTAATGAATAATGCGTTCTGAGTGTCGTTATGTGTCTTGAGTTCGCTCACGTGATTTAAGTTTCGCGCTTCGGAACGTCAGATTCTGCGATAGAGACAGCAGTAAAATGGCCGCAGGGGCGTAGCACCAAACTCTGGGCCCCGTATACTCTCAATGTCAGTCGGCCCCTACACATGCCATCGTACGGTGCGGGTTAGCAAAATGAAAACTCAATTTTGAATGATTTTATTTTAATTATTTGAATATAAATAAAAAATCTATTTTTGTGCTCAAATACCTTTAAACCTTAGGCTACATCGGGTTTGTCATTTTGATCCATGATACTAATGCAAGTTTTAAATTAAAAACATTTATTTTTGAACAGGCGAACGCGAGACAACTGTACCCTCAGAAACCAATCAAATAAGCTAAGCCTGCCATAATTTAAAAAAATGTCAACTATAAAAATAAAATAAAGTCAAATGAGATGTAATCTACATCCCAGAATGCCCACTGACGAGTCTTTTTGTTTGTGAAATCAGTGATGAGATCTGCTGTGATATTGCTCAAATCAATATTACCTGTGTGCGCTTGAGAACACAGTTATATTAGTAGGCACATCTACATGTGCAGAAATATAGGCAGATCATTTATTAAGGAGTTTGAGAATATATCACACATTATAAGCAATAGTAGGGCTAGTAGCTTTACACTGTGCTGCCACGCGTTCCACCACTCCAATAGCACTAGGCAATAGCACACACATTGAATCAAAAGGCTTACTTATTTAAGGTAAACAGCTTACAATTAGGAAGCAAGGGGAGAGCTCGCCCTTTGAGCAATGATCTCACCTTGTGTTTCCTCATTTCTGCTCTCAGCCTCATCTCCAGGACAGCAGCCAGGACTGGCCAGTGCTGCTACTGCTGCTGTGTCACTGGCTGTTTCTGAAACTGGTTAATGTTGGCAACCTGACGTTAGCTGGCCTGGCCCATAATTTACTTACAGCAACAAGCATTCTCTCAGTTGGTGTTAGCAATATATTTTTAAATCAATAATGACATCAATTGGAGGAGCCAATTAATTCGAATTAGGCTAAAAAAACAACAACTTTTTATGGGATTTCAAAGGGCCCTCTCCCTAGACGGGCATCAAACACAACCCTGCCTCTTTTCGTTTATATTTAAAACATTAAACACATTAATATGTGCTTTCAGACAAGTGTGCATATTATCACTGTAATAAAACACAACTCTCTCTTTTTTAAAATGTCAGTTTATGTATTATAGCCATTATAAAAGTACGAGTAAAAGGTATAAGAAGAAATAAAGCAAACAATTCAGTCAAGACAAGATGTGGTGTAATTGGTGTAATTGGTGTTTCCGGGGGGGGGGGGGGGTTGCAGGTGTTAGTCAAGTTCGTGAGGGGGGGGGGGGGGTTGTAATGGGGCATTGTTGGTGTGTGGGACAAGACAAGAGTAACGTAAAGTTAAATAGCTTAAACATAAAGTAATGAAACTTAACTTTGCCCTCAGCCTAAAGATTTGCCAGGGGAAAAAAATATAGATCCATGAGACCAAAGATTTGACGAATTATATGTCATGTTTAACCACTACAGAGACAGCAGAGTCAGCGGCAGACGTCAGAAGGTCACGCCGAGGAAAGGCTGCTCTCCCCGGGGTAAACGAGCGATGAGCGCCGCTGATCGACTGGATCGCAGAACTCCGAAAACGCCAAATCAGATATGCGCTCTCTTTAGAAATAAACTCAGGTTTGAGATTTAAAGTACATTCTCGACTGAAAAAGTCTTAAAAGTACATTTCGTCCCACATTAAGTAGTGTTTTTGAATTACGCTGCGGGTTTCTCGGTTGCTCTTGTTGCGGCTGTTGTTATGGCAACAAAATACTCCCTCGGCTGCTATTTTGAACCAAACTCTATTTTTACTAAAAGAGCGCTCTTGCCAACTTTTTCTAGACGCACCCAGGTGTCCCCTGTATTATTTCTGTACCCGTTACTCGGTGTTGATGTGTGTTAATCCATCCCTCACCTGTTGGGCTGTCCTGCGAGCTGTTTTCCGCCGGATCTGATGCGCTGGCGCTGGGATTGCTCTCCTCAGGTAAATACTCAAACGCATCCACGAACTCTTCGTCGCTACTCTCCATCTCCTCAGGTCTCGCTACTGTAGACGACATTTTAGACAACTGCTTACCAGGAGACTTCAGGTGTGTGTGACACTTCGTGCAGATTTTTCACTCTGATATTCGCCGAACTCAACTTGCTCAGCGCGATCGGGTTATAAGCACTGTCCGTCTGTGACGTCACGATCAGAACTGCCGCGCCTGTGACGTCACACATCATGGCCAGTCGAGCGCGAAGCTGAGGCCAATGACGCGAATTTATCCATCTTTTGTATATTTCTGTCTTAAATGTATGTGATCCAAAATACAGCAAAAACAATATTGGGAAATATTTTTACAATTTAAAATTACTTTTCTCTCTCTGTGTGAATATATAGGCCTAGTAAAGTATAATTTATTCCTGTGATCAAAGCTGAATTGATCATCATTTTAGTCTTCAGTGTCACATATCCTTCACAAATCACTTTGATATGAGGATTTGAGCTCAATGAACATTTATTATTATCATTAATGGTGAAAACAGTAGAGTAGCCTACATTTTTATTTAGGATTATATAATGAATAGAAAGTAAAAAACACTTCCCATTTTTGGGAAACATATTCAACCAGGACGCATTAAATGTCTGAAGTGACAGTATACACATTTATAATTCTGCAAAAGCTGTATATTTTTATTGATCTTTAATATAAATATTTTGCATTATAAATGTAGGTCTAGGCTATCTTTAACCCTCTGCCCCACGAACGCAGGCACGTTTATTCCTTAAAGCTCCACTGTGTGATATTAGATCAGTTTGAATGTTTTTGTCTTGTACTACCGTTACCCAATCAGGGAGAGGCATAAGAATATCTATAAATCTTTAGCACGTCACATTCTTCTTTCTTCTTTTTTCCAGAGATTTGAAAAAACTACCTAAATATGGAGAGAAAACAGTATCAAAACCTTCCACAAATGTACGCGAGAGATCCACATTCGCGTGTACCAATCCACAAATGCACGCGAGAGATCCACACACACACAAAGCAATCCACAAATGCATGCGAGAGATCCACACACACAAAGCAATCCACAAATGCATGCGAGAGATCCACACACACAAAGCAATCCACAAATGCATGCGAGAGATCCACACACACAAAGCAATCCACAAATGCACGCGAGAGATCCACACACACATTTAATTATGTGTAAATTACACACCTGTAATTTAATGCACAGTCTTTTGCATTGGTGTTCTTCTTAGAATGCCCCTGAATATGCGCTTTTGTACCTGTGGAATGTTTTAAGACTGTCCGTGGCCTTGATTCACAAATGCACAGAAGCCTATCCGTATCTGTCCCAAAGATGCGATACAGTGTTCTTCCTCCAGAGGACGCTTACCGGCCTTCGAACTGAATCTTCCAAAGGGCTAAATTCATTTTGTTTTCTGACTTTTCTTATCAGTCGGTCATAGTCGGTCATCAAGTGTTGCCATAGCGCGTTGCTATGGGTTGCATGCGATTTACTGGCTGTTTTTCCACAGCTAAAACGCTTAACGTGGCTTAATGCACTAAGACTGTTAAAAACACACCAAACTCAGTCTTCTTAACTAAGCACATGTAAGAAAATTAGTTCAACATATATTTTTTTGCTCTTCCAACATTTTATTAATTGGATTTTTTAGTGTTGTGACATCCCTAATAACTACTAGTATTAAATTACTACCATTAGTAATATAAATTGGAGATGTTGCTGATATGATCATTCATAGTAGTAGTAAGAGATTTTTCCTTATTTTACTATAAATCATTTAGTCACAAATCTGTTCTCTCTAGAAATAAGCATTTTTCAAGAGTATGGCTGTTTGGCTATTTTCCCTCTCTCTTTGAAAGTTATGAAACTGTTACTGCATTTCTATTTTGCCATTTGAGCAAATGGTGACAATATTTAATGTACTCCTCCAGTCACCACTATAAAAGTGAACTCAACTACGATGACTTCCACTGAGAAACCCAGAAATGTGAAAAGGGTCTATGAAGCTCAACATAAAAACTGCATTATCACTGAAGTGAAGGCTAATGAGTATTCAGTTGATTTAGGACAATATAATGTTGCAACTAAATGATAATAGTTTAGAGTAAGAGATTTGTGACCAGTAGTGGAACTAAAGGGACCAAATGAGTGCTTGTCATGCCGTAAAGCCAGCCAATCATGAAACGGTGTCAAGCAGCCGCTCTGGAGAAGCTGCGAAGAAAGCACCAGTCAGCTGCTCGAGCCACTTACAGCACTTTGGAATTGGCATGATCTCACGTCAGACAACTTCTACCCAGAATGCACTGGTAAAGTAAGCCACTGACCAGTCTGTGCGTTGCTGCATGAAGTTGAACAAGCCTTTTGAGAGCACAGAAATATGATAGGGAGAACAAAGAAATATAACAAGTCAGATACAAGCAAGAATTGATGTCAGCTTTATTGAGGAACTTTCTTTTGCCCTTGAACCACCACAGGACCAAGTGTAGCCTTGCCTTCCCACTGAACACCTAGAGAGAGGAGAGCCAGGTTAGAGCAGTTAAGACGTCAAACGCAACCTTAAGAGCAAAAGTTACTAACCTCCATAGGGAGAAGCAGCAATTCCACCATCAGGACCACATGTTGAGTCACAGCAACCACAAACTTGGTCATTTCCATCAGCAGCAAACCACCTGAACCAAGACAAAGACACCACCTTCAACATGAGCAAAGGCAGCTTTAAAATAAGATAAAGTGCAACGTACCCATTGGCGAATGAACAGGATTTGTGCTGAGCGTCACTGGGTGCAGAAGCAATAGTTGCCTTCACAACACATGTTATGTAGATCTGCAAGGGATGACAGACACGTCAGAAAACCAAAGAAGATGGGAAGAGAAGTCGAATTAACTCATGATATGCGTAGTACATACAGAAGGACTGGAGCTCTCCTGGAACACGAACGCCTCCAGCTGGATCTGGACCTTGTCAACCTGGGACCGAGGCATGAAGCGGGAGCTGGAAGCTGTAGCCTTGGCATCCACAAAGCACCTGAAGACAAAGAGCAACTCAACTATAGAGAAAGTGAGCAACTAGACCCTAGCCATGACTGGTTAAAAAGCAACCAAAACGGTCCTATAGCATCAAGGGCCATGACCTTACCCATGATTCTCAATGAAGGAATATCTCGGAAGGGAGTTCACATCAGGCCCTTGAGTGGCCACACAGCTGTCCACAAACACACGCAGAGGCACATGATTGTACTGCTTCACAGATGCCTCAATGTTAATAATGCCACCCAGGAAATAGAGGGATGAAGGTCTCTGACTGGACCAATCATCTGCAGAGAAAGAGGGAACATTTTAGAAAAATAAAAAATAAATCCTTATTCTTGTTTATCAAAAACCTGTACTAACCCATCATAAGCTTCAGGGAGAACACCAAGGCTTCTTCACCAACCTCCGTTGAGGCATAAGGGACCCATGTTGGCCTCAAGGCATCACTGCTTACATTCTGAAGCCTGTGGTTCATTAAAGGACCCATTAAATGGGCTCCCCGTTGCGCGAGAGGAAGTGAAAGTCACAGACCACTTACCTTTGATAGCGGCATTGAACACCAACAACTGCACCCTCGACCCGGGTAATCGGAGTACCTGCAAGAGCCTCAGGGGTGTAGGTAAGAGAGAAGGTGTAGACAAGCTCATCCTCATTCATCTGGAAGAGATTGAAGTAGTTAAAACAACTGTTCCTCACTAAGATGATTGGGTGAACCACCCCTTTAAGAAAGGTTTATACCAGCTGCCCTGGCATTGCAAATACTACAGCCATGTGAACTGACACTCCTTGAGGACTTTGGATATCCTCAACTAGAATAAACAGATTCAGGAGTACTTACCATCTGCACGCTGTTGCAGTCCTGTAACTCATACTCAAAGATGAGCACCTTAGACTGAGAGTCCTGACCAACAACAGGACAGCCGCCTAAAGACAGGCCAGTTGGCTGGATCAAATGACCATTGCTAAACAAGTCCTGCTGGACCTCTACAAGAACCCGGTTCTCTCCGCATTGAACCGCTACGCTGCTGGGAGTCACGGGTTGCCTCAACTGGAAGTTCACCGCCAACTCGCTCTGCACCTCGGGAACAACGGGATACTTCCAATCCAAAGGCTTCACTGGACCCTGCAACAGCTGCTTCTCCTGAAGGCCAAAAGGCTCCTGTGCAAGGCCTCTGGAGGAAGAACCCAAAGGACTCTGAAACTGAGAAGACACTTGCAAAGTGTTCCGGAGCCCTGGAGGAGAAAGGGCAGGACTTCTGGAAGCTGGATCTGATTTTGGCCCCATGCTTCTTGGACTTTGACTGTATCTCAAACTTCCCCATGCATTAGGCAGATCAAATGCACCAATCACAACCACCACTAAGACACCTTTCAGAAACTCCATCATAGCAAACTTTGACACAAATGCCACAACACACACCAGTGCTTGGCTTGGCCATTTTGTACAGCATTGAGTGAAGGTGGCTCCTCCCCTTTTAGTTTAATTGATTACCTTTGATTCTCCTCTGGACCTGTAGAGTTTATCCATCTCTGGCACCCACAGCTCTGCGTTTTGTATGTCTGCGTTTACACTGGCACAAAAAAATCAGATTTTTTTTAACTCACATCTAACCCAGATCAAAATTTGTTGCATGCATATAAACGCAAATGTATATACATATATATATATATATATATATATATATATATATATATATATATATATATATATATATATATATATATATATTGCATCCATTTTGAGCCACTCCCAGATGTGTTTTTAAATCAGATACATATCCAATATCTGGACATCTGACCAACGTCTAAATATGAATATCTTATTCCCATTGGCAGTCCAAGCCACCACAAGGCCAGAGTAACACATTTGGCCACAAAGATAGCTTTTTATGTCGTATTATGAAGCAGATGTGCCTGTATAAGCTCACATTAAAATTACTGCTATTATCCGGTCTATCCGTTGTCAGATTGAGCTGCAAACATCCATGACAGATTTGAACTAATCCAAACAGGAAAATAATCATGGCCACCCGACATGAATTTTCCGGCAAGGAGCTAAAAACCGAAACATGAAGTCCGACACTTTCTGCTTCCTATAGGGATGCTTGTGCTGTTTGAATAGTTTATCAAAGATGGAGTGAAATAAATGCAATATTTGTCAAATACACAGATGTTTCAAAGAGATCATAGTTATTAGGGGTGGGACAAAAAAAAATCGATATGCCGACGAGACGTTATCGATACTCTAGCACCAAGTATCAATATATTTTTTGTATAGGCTACATAGGCCTACCCACAGCTGCGTTCAGTCGCTTCCGTGTTTATCTAAGCGCAGGGCTCCAGACTGGATATATACTTATATACTGGATATATACTCCAGACTGCCGAATATACACTAGCGTCTGTGAATATTAAACTGCAAAATACTATTTAATAATTACTGAACTCTTTTATATGGAATCCCGTTTCCGCCACTAAATAATAAAAAAATAATAATAATTGCGACTTTTTATCTCACAATTCTGACTTTTTTTCTCACAATTGCGAGTTATAAAGTCATTGATCTGCCGCGTCCCGACACGAGTTGTGTCGTGAACACATTATAATAAATATTTTAACTGTATTTTTAGCTGATAATGATGGAATTATTGTCTTATTACCTGAGAGGCATTAATATCTCTGAGCAAACGCGCTCTTGAGGGGATTTTAAATGCAAGCTTTGGCACTGAAACAGAACGGATGTGAGGTGATAACGTTCATATTCTGATGTGTTATTATGGAAATATAATCCCCAGAACATCACCACCCTCAGAATGTGCTGTACTTCACGATTTCCTGAGAGAACGAGTGTTCAGTAATGACACGTCCAGTTGGGCCTATAACATGTCGCTATACATACAGTCACCTGAGCGTGGCGCTGCTGGGATCATATTTCATTAATAACGAATCATTAATAGCATATTTCATTAATAACGCATCAGAATATGCTGTAAGGCAGGATTTCGTTTGAGAATGAATTGTATTGACCTCCATATGTGCTCGGTTTTGATCATATTATGATATGAAAGGTTTAAATTATGACAATCAAGAGACAAGGTGACACACACACACACACACACACACACACACACAATGACTGGTAATTCATGCTTACAAAATAAATGTATTATTAATATTAATATTTTATAATGATAGTCCGTTAAAAACCAGAAATCAGTTCAATAGTTCATTTATTAATATAAACCTCATGTTTAATTCTTGCATCTATACCAAATATCATCAGTGGTTGGACAGTTTTTATGCATTTTGTTTCGTGATCTGACCGGAACAAATAGAAAGTCTCTGCAGCGGCGTTAAGCGATTGAAGCGCTCGTCTGTGTGTCGACTGCACATGCACGCGCCACTGATAACAGCGGCAAGAGCGCCAGATCGCCTCTTATAACACACCAATGAAATGATGCTCTTCTAGTTAACCAGAGATGTTTTAGTTAGGTTCATCCGTGCATGAAGAGGTTTCAATGTTTCAAAAAGAACTGACTCACACACAACCGAAGAACACACACACACGCACACAACCGAAGGACACACACACACACACACACACACACACACACACAACCCGAAGAACCGACTCACTCACACACCACATTCAGATAATCACAACCTTGAGGCGGATGGGCTATAACAGCAGAAGACTGTTGAAAAATGTTGCCTGGTCTGATGAGTCTCGATTTCTGTTGAGACATTCAGATGGTAGAGTCAGAATTTGGCGTAAACAGAATGAGAACATGGATCCATCATGCCTTGTTCCCACTGTGCAGGCTGGTGGCGGTGGTGTAATGGTGTGGGGGATGTTTTCTTGGCACACTTTAGGCACCTTAGTGCCAATTGGGCATCGTTTAAATGCCACGGCCTACCTGAGCATTGTTTCTGACCATGTCCATCCCTTTATGACCACCATGTTCCCATCCTCTGATGGCTACTTCCAGCAGGATAATGCACCATGTCACAAAGCCTAACCCTAACCCTAACCCTAACCCTAACCCTAACTGCACAGTCCCCAGATCTCAACCCAATAGAGCATCTTTGGGATGTGGTGGAACGGGAGCTTCGTGCCCTGGATGTGCATCCCACAAATCTCCATCATCTGTAAGATGCTCTCCTATCAATATGGGCCGACATTTCTAAAGAATGCTTTCAGCAGCTTGTTGAATCAATGCCACGTAGCAACATGAAATCATGACTTTGCGTAAACATACACGCACTTTCTAAAGGCAAGTGTTATCTATACGCATTTTGAGCTATCCGCGTACATGTCTACGCCGTGTGATTCCGCGTGTGTGTCTACGCCTAAACGAACCATCATCTCCAGGTGTATTTCGCTGTGTAATTCCGCGTGTGTGTCTACGCCTAAACGAACCATCATCTCCAGGTGTATTTCGCTGTGTGATTCCGCGTGTGTGTCTACGCCTAAACGAACCGTCATCTCCAGGTGTATTTCGCTGTGTGATTCCGCGTGTGTGTCTACGCCTAAACGAACCATCATCTCCAGGTGTATTTCGCTGTGTGATTCCGCATGTGTGTGTCTACGCCTAAACGAACCATCATCTCCAGGTGTATTTCGCCGTGTGATTCCGCGTGTGTGTGTTGTTGAAGAAATTTTTATAATTTATGTTTGAGTTCACACAAGAAGTCAACATCTGTTTCTGCCATAATAAAACACCATAAGACAGTGTCTTTTGAAACCCAGGGGGTAGGGACGGGAACCCTAGTTTGAGAGTTTTCCCTCATCAGAGGTGTCGGCTAATCTAAATTAGATCTAAGACCACTGTTTGTTGCTTTTCATTTAAATGAGTTCTAAGACAGAAGGGGGGCCATGTATGTGTGTGTGTTTCTTACTTTCCCTCTGTAGGTACAGGGACCATTGTGTCCCATGACAAAAGGGTTGGGGGGGGGAGACATTTGTTTCATCTTTCCTTTTGTTTTTGTAAAACACTGACACGGGTATAAAAGCTTGGACCTTCCTTTGTTTCCCCAGTTCACACTCGACGCAGGCATTGCCTGGTTGATTGTGGATTCATTCTTGCAAGGATTAAATCTTTATAAAGACACGATTGGCTAAGGTTTGTCTCTTATTCAGAAATGCAACGGAGTTAATATAATTTTGCCTATACATTTGGTGTCAGAAGTGAGGATTCCTTGGATGTGCCTTCCGGACCCTGAGAGCGGACGGTGACCGATCATCCTGGACGTTAGAGTCACAGCCTTACCCCGACTGATTCAGGGAGAAGGGCCGGCTGCTCTAGGGGTCCTGGAGGGTCCAACCACTGGAATTAGAGAAAACGAACCCGGGGTGGCAACGGGACGCTTCTGGTAAGAGACAAACTTACAAATTTGGGGAAGAATTTTAAATTTGGTTTAATTAAATTGAAAATTAATTGCTAAGGATAAAACCATAGGGGAAGTCTGAGTTCTGTGGTCTCCGTTTTCAAGATATTCTGGGAGAATTGAGATCAATTGAGTGGTTAAGATATTCTGGGAGAATTGAGATTGCGTAGGTGGTTAAGATATTCTGGGAGAAGTGAGATCACGGGGTGGTCAAGATATTCTGGGAGAATTGAAATCACGGGGTGGTTAAGATATTCTGGGGGAATTGAGATCACGAGAGTGGTCAAGAAATTTCGGGAGAATTGAAATCACAGGGGTGGTTAAGATATTCTGGGGGAATTGAGATCACAAGAGTGATCAAGAAATTTCGGGAGAATTGAAATCACAGGGCGCTTGAGTAAGCGTCCGAACTGTCTGACCTGGGTTAAGGATCAGATCTGTACGGAGACGTCCTACAGATTATTAGCGTGCACGCGAAAGGTCACAGACTCAGACTGCCAATATGGGGAAATCCCAAAGCAAGCTAGCAGAATATGATACACCGGTGTTTTTGTCAAATGGGAAAATTATATGGCCAAAAATGCATGCAAGGTATAGAGAAATTAATTCAATTAATTATGATTTCCAAAAGAGGGAATTCTGTGTTTCACCAGGCTGAAAGTGGTCTGTTGAAGAGAGGAGATTAATCTAAGGGCTGTTGTGGGGGATGTGTGTGAGAAATGCAAAATAACAGTGTTGAATGAAACTGATAGCAGGGAAAGGAAAATGTTGTCTGATCACACAGAAGCCACAGCTGTTTAAAGATCGCTGGTGAGTATGAACTTTGATTAAGCTATAGATAATTTATGATAACTAAATTAGAGCTAACAATTTGAATGGCATGATAAGTAACTTGATTAGTCCGAATAAAGATTTTGAGACTAGAGAGCAAATGCTGTAAGCAGCTCTGCTCTGAAGATAGCAATTGAAATAAATAAGCAGAACGTATTAAGAAAATGGCCAGCAATGTTTAAATTATGTTTAGAAAATTATACGGCAACTTAACTGGCTACAAATAAATTGAGAACAAAAGAAATTCAAATTTCTAGGTGTTAATGCTTATTCATGGGTTGTAAAATGGGTGGAATGCCATTAAACCCTGAAGGAAAGATCCCAGTAACTGAGGGATTGTATAATCTGATAACATTAAACCCTGAAGGAAAGATCCCAGTAACTGAGGGAATCTGATAGCTAAATGTGATTTTTGTTTTGAAAAAGCAGATGAATGATACCATTAATTGCAAGACATTGTATGTTTTATTGGACCAGAGCTCTTCTCTGACTGTCCGAGCGATTGCCGCTTTAGACACCACCTTACAGACTGGGAACCAGACTGAAACATGTCGATTGCTGAATAAGTGTTCATGTGTGGTCAGCGGGGCGTTTTTGCACATAACTGTGTCCACTCACCCATAAGGTGTTGAAAATGTGGCAAAATGAGACCACCAGACTAAATTTTGAAAACGAAACTAAATAAAGAATAAATTAAATAATATTTTTTTGGAAAGAAGGAGTTGTGATGATTTTAATTTTAATTATGAGATAAAATTAAAGACGATAAAATATGTTGCAAAGATACATACATTTTGATGTAGAGGATTTAAAATAAATATGCTCTTGCTCTTCTCACTTTTGCAAAACTTTGATAATGCTTATTTGACTGAAATTGGATTGTTGAAATAACTATAGGTGAGTTAATATGTTGGAAAACCTAGAAGCTGATGTTTTGGGTTGATTATTTGAAAATGTGATCTCAGTCCAAGGACAGAGTTAAAAGGAACATGTCTGATGTTTATTTGGAACCAATTTTAATTCATAGCCAGATCTTACACTGAGGTAGTGTGAAGAGTGAAAAGTTTGTGAGAATGCAGTGTGCCAGCCCTGAAGGCCTCAGAGTCTCTCTCTCTTCCCAAATTAGCTCAAAGCTGATATCTGGACCAGTGTCACAGTATGTCATAGGATAAAGACACAAGGCATCAGCTGACAATCATAGAGACAAAGATTTATTAAAAATAAACGATTGCCAAAAGGGAGGGCAATGATAAATATTCATGAAGAATATTTCAAATTTTTCAAATATAGACTACAAAATGAACTGAAATTTTAGACTAATCTGTTATATGACCAGTAACTTCCATGCCTGCTCTTTACTCATCACCATGTACAGAACTGATGGCTTTGGTCACAGAACATTAAATTGTTATGACCAGATGTACTGAGTATAATCTATTAATTTTAATGATTAAGTTGTGTTGTAATTAACCTGTCTCCATGTTTTACCAATAGTAAGCAGACCAAACGGCTCTAGTGACTCTTGAATGCACTTTCCCCAAAGTTCCAAAACACAGCCGATCCTGTTGAGGGTCAAAGATCTCAAGCGGGGAGTGGGCACGAAGTGATTTTCCCAATGACGGGTAAGATTCTGTGTGGCCTGACGCAGAACAACCTAAGCCAGGGGGATCACGCTGACACTCAAACTCCGCCCCCAAAAGGAGGGTGGAGTCTATGTGAGGTGTGTAAAGTTGAACAGATGTCTGTATAAGGCAATCAGACTCACTGTGTGGGGGGAGCTGTGTCTTGTAGGGGCCGAGAGTCCAGACAGAGATACAGCAGTCTGCCCCAAAGAAAGGTTCTTCAATACCGCTCACCAAAACAAAACAAAAACCCGCACATATATTGTGTTTGAATGCCAGGGAATGCCAGGGAGCACCCTGAGGGAAAGTTATGATGGTAAGGGGCATTCAAGAGCCAGCTGAGACCATGAGGTGATTGTCATTAATTTTTCTGGAGATCAGAACAAAATGTATTAATTGGTATCAGTAAAACTGTGTGATATTGAACTAATATGTCTATATCATAGTTTTAAATCCTGCAGGTCATTAGATATGGCAGAGGATAATTCAGAGACATGGTGATGGCTTTGAGATGAGGACGAAATTTGAAGTTTAAAAAGAAGGTCTGGATAACAAAGGTATTTAAACTCAAGATAACTTGAAACAATTTCACCGAATTTAATACTATAAGTTGCTCTGAGTTAAAGTCTCAGAAGCTGTTGAAAAGATTATCTGTGTAAGAGACAGAGAGAGATAAAATGAGAGAGAGGCTGCTTGTGGAAGCAGGGATGGCACAGTGTCTGTTAAAACTGAGACGGAAAAATAAATAAATAAATAAATAAATACATTTGGAATCAGCTGACTTCTAAAAGACAACTTAAAAGTGAACAGACATGATTTGAAACTGGTTGAGAAACCAAGTAGAAGCAAATTTTGAGAATGAGCAGTTCATATTTATGTGTCCTGATTAAGGTAGTGTTTTAGCACTACATATAATAGAGTTAAACAACAAACTTTAAAAGAAGCTGATTATTCTGAATCTGATAAAGAAGATGATCCAGAATAAAATTGGGACGAGCTTTAAGTGGATTGATATCCAGCTCTGTCTGTTAAGGGTAGTTATGACTACTTTTGTCATTTATGATGTTGAATTACACTCTGGATTAGTAAATGCTATAGATTTAGAGACAGAGACAAAGTGACAGATTGGCTGAAGTCACTATTGAAATTATCCAGAGACTCCATCGCATTTATGAAATGCTGGAGGGCGAACAAAGGAATAAAAAAATAAAATAAAAATAAATAAATAAAAAAAAGGTTTAAGTTGTATGGTTCATAAGAAGGAAAGCATGACATATGACTTATAAACAGAACTACGATTAATGTAAGAGAATAATAAAAATAAAA
The DNA here is from genome assembly GCF_024679245.1 of Pseudorasbora parva. Lineage (NCBI taxonomy): Eukaryota > Metazoa > Chordata > Actinopteri > Cypriniformes > Gobionidae > Pseudorasbora > Pseudorasbora parva. Next base: position 42,295,160 of record NC_090189.1, on the reverse strand, counting down.
AGGACTGTGATGCTCTCTGTGTGACTGGGATTGAGATGAGGTAAAAATAGGGATTGTTTTAAAACAAGTTTAAAATAAATTTTGGAATTATAGTACAAATTTGAATACTTTATTAAAGTAATTTGTATGACAGCAGGGAGCAGGTGGGGTAAAGTCTAGAAAGGTGGAGGTTTTGATATGGAGAGAAGAGGAATGAAGGCAGCAAGACAGCATACATGTGAATGAATGAGAGGAAACCAAGTGGAACAGTGAGGTTTACAGGGAAAAGAGAAGTAGGGGAAGAAGTCTGTGCAGGCAGGTTGGAATGGGTGGAGAAAGGTGTAGAGGACAGTAGTGAGACCAGCGATGGTGTATGGTTTGGAGACAGTTGCACTAAGGAAAAGACAGGAGGTTGAGAGGAAGACAAAAAAAGAAGGTTTATGGATGTAGGGAAGAGGGAAGAAGACCATGAAGGTAATTGGTCTGAGAAAAGAGGATGCGGGGAACTGAGCTAGATGGAGGAAGATGATTTGTTTTTGACAACCCCTGAAGGGAACAGCCGAAAAGAAAAGAAGATTAAATAATATGAAAACCATTTGTAAGTTCTTGGTAAAATTATGATAATTTTGGAGTTTTAATTGACAAAACATTGAATGAAAAAATGCTCTTTGAAGGAAATCCTAATTATTATATCATATTATACCTTATTATATCCTAACTGATAAAGAATTGGGTATTGAATATGATTAATCATTAATGTCACAAGAGAAAGATGAGTGAACAAGCTAATTGAATGTGATATAACCACATAATTATGTCGTTCTGATAAAGTTTTCAACATTAATACATTTTGATTTATGTTCATAAGAATATGATGTACAGTGAGAAACTGTACAGATCTAGATATAAACATGAATTTGAGGTTGAGGATAGTGACCTCAGACATTTGAGCTTTAAACATAAGTCATGCCTGGGCAGAGGAGTCATCTGAACTGTGGGCAAAGCACAAACATAAACTGAAGGATGTTTATATATATATAGACTTAAGGGCTTAGATTAATTATTATCTATATATTACTTATTTTTTGTTGTTCAATTTGAATTGGACCTCTATTGGAGTCTGTGATGATTTGGATTAATCAAGAGAAACAATGATTGTTTCTTCCTTCATGTTTTCTAAAAGTGTGTATTTGGTCTCTGAGGAGGGACTGAGGATCTGTCCTAGGAATGTTGGATGTGTCACTAAACAGTTGATAGCAACAAGGTGTCGTGTACTGGATTTTGAAGGTTTCACACCCCTAAATTGACAGGAGTGCAGTGAGAGTGCTTCCTCACTTAGCCCGGCTCTCAGATATGAAATATGAATCGTATATTTACTTTCACTGAAACACGAAAGAATCAAGATAAAGATTGCCTGGTTAAGACTGAAGCCCTGACTGAAGCATGTTGATGAAAGGTACAGGTGTAACAATTTACACACAGTTATGTTTTGCGTTCGGATTTGCGCATGATTTTGGGGCATTGTGAAAACACTGGAAACCATTTCGCCATTTTGCGAATTGTGTCTGTTCCTCTAGACGCAATTTTTCTTGCCTGGCCGGGTTGATATCTGTAAATGCGCAGCGCACACTAATAACAAAGATTTGATTTCAACAGGAAACGTGAGAGCAGATGAGGCTGCAAAGGCCGGGGCAGAGCAGCAGTCAAAGGAACCATAATGTCTTTTGATATGTGAAATTAACAAAAAATGCTTTCACTTCTTTACAGAGTATGGAGACCTTCGCCACAACAGCAGAGACAGCTGTGGAAATGATGTGGCTGCACCATTCAAAATGGTGTGGTGATGGCAAGCCTTGTTTACCCCCAAAATTATTCGATCATTATGCTAGATGGCTGCATGGATGACCAGGCAGCCAAAGGGGGAATTATTAAATATAAAACTATCTGGGGTACAGTATTTGATGAAATTTTTTGAAAAACTAAACTGTCTGCGGTACAGTATTTGAGTATTTGATGAACATTTTTGAAAAACAACAACAACAAAAAAACAACAACAGAGGCCTACAGCAAATCTGAGCCCATTTAAAAAAGTTTTTCGGAAAACCACCATTCATAGGAATGGAAGGGGGGTAAACAATAGCTTACATCAATAGAATTGCGAATTATTGCAAAAGAAATGTCTTTGCTGTTTGTCTAAGATCTGTGTGCAGGTTAAGGGACCCGATATGGTGATATGGGACCTTAGAGCTGGAAGGCGTAAAAGTGGCTAGAGCTTTTGTCATGCTGATGACGACACAAATGGCCGTCAAGGTTGCTGAGAGAGAGAGACATGGGTGCATGCGAGCCATTGCAGACGGGGAGAAGGAGCTGAGAGGAGAGGAGCAGGAGGCACACGTCTGTGCGGGCCAAGATCAAACACAAACATCACTTGGCATTATGATCTGAGGAGCAGAGAAACTGGCAAAACGTGGCGCTGAGGCAACCATTTTTCAAGTTAGAACCTATTGTAAGCCAGCAAAATCGAGACGCGCATAGAAGGTGATTGGACAAGATATACAACCATAGTTGGTCCATCTGAAGAGAGGTGGTGCCTTTTCATTAAGAGAGCAGAAAAGAATACAAGCACATCAAAGACTAATCCTCCTGACTTTCTGGGCGTACAACTGTGGGATTCATCTTGGCAACTAAAAGGACGGAGCAAGCAAAGCCATGACACCCTTTTCGAGCGCCTGGACTGTGAGGCTTGAAGAGAACAACATTAATACACATTTTAAATTTTTCTTTTGAGTTATCAAAGAATGATAAAAGGGGGAATTGTTGAAGAAATTTTTATAATTTATGTTTGAGTTCACACAAGAAGTCAACATCTGTTTCTGCCATAATAAAACACCATAAGACAGTGTCTTTTGAAACCCAGGGGGTAGGGACGGGAACCCTAGTTTGAGAGTTTTCCCTCATCAGAGGTGTCGGCTAATCTAAATTAGATCTAAGACCACTGTTTGTTGCTTTTCATTTAAATGAGTTCTAAGACAGAAGGGGGGCCATGTATGTGTGTGTGTTTCTTACTTTCCCTCTGTAGGTACAGGGACCATTGTGTCCCATGACAAAAGGGTTGGGGGGGGGAGACATTTGTTTCATCTTTCCTTTTGTTTTTGTAAAACACTGACACGGGTATAAAAGCTTGGACCTTCCTTTGTTTCCCCAGTTCACACTCGACGCAGGCATTGCCTGGTTGATTGTGGATTCATTCTTGCAAGGATTAAATCTTTATAAAGACACGATTGGCTAAGGTTTGTCTCTTATTCAGAAATGCAACGGAGTTAATATAATTTTGCCTATACAGTGTCTACGCCTAAACGAACCATCATCTCCAGGTGTATTTCGCCGTGTGATTCCGCGTGTGTGTCTACGCCTAAACGAACCATCATCTCCAGGTGTATTTCGCTGTGTGATTCCGCGTGTGTGTCTACACCTAAACGAACCATCATCTCCAGGTGTATTTCGCTGTGTGATTCCGCGTGTGTGTGTCTACGCCTAAACGAACCATCATCTCCAGGTGTATTTCGCTGTGATTCCGCGTGTGTGTCTACGCCTAAACGAACCATCATCTCCAGGTGTATTTCGCTGTGTGATTCCGCGCGTGTGTGTCTACGCCTAAACGAACCATCATCTCCAGGTGTATTTCGCTGTGATTCCGCGTGTGTGTCTACGCCTAAACGAACCATCATCTCCAGGTGTATTTCGCTGTGATTCCGCGTGTGTGTCTACGCCTAAACGAACCATCATCTCCAGGTGTATTTCGCCGTGTGATTCCGCGTGTGTGTCTACACCTAAACGAACCATCATCTCCAGGTGTATTTCGCTGTGTGATTCCGCGTGTGTGTCTACGCCTAAACGAACCATCATCTCCAGGTGTATTTCGCTGTGTGATTCCGCGTGTGTGTCTACGCCTAAA
>NC_090189.1:42238726-42288726 GCF_024679245.1 Pseudorasbora parva | reverse complement strand
TGTGTGATGGGTGTGATGGGTAGGTTTAGGGGCTGTGTGTGTGTGATGGGTAGGTTTAGAGCCTGTGTGTGTGTGATGGGCAGGTTTAGGGGCTGTGTGTGTGTGTGTGTGTGATGGGTAGGTTTAGGGGCTGTGTGTGTGTGATGGGTAGGTTTAGGGGCTGTGTGTGTGTGTGTGTGTGATTGGTAGGTTTAGGGGCTGTGTGTGTGTGTGTGTGTGTGTGTGTGTGTGATGGGTAGGTTTAGGGGCTGTGTGTGTGTGTGTGTGTGTGTGTGATGGGTAGGCAAAAGGGGGTCAAACACAGGGGGTATATACACTCACCTAAAGGATTATTAGAAACACCACACTAATACTGTGTTTGAGGCCCTTTTGCCTTCAGAACTGCCTTAATTCTTTGTGTCATAAACAGGTGAGGAACTTTTCAACTTGTGCGAATCACGCGTTTAGCTCAATTCGTGCCGCAGATTGGCTATTCACATCTTTGCATTGACTTAACATGTAAATCACTCACACTTATCGCTTCATTCACGTCTGGTGTGAACGCACCATAAGAGGCTGGATCAAGACTGGAGCTGACAGACTCTCTAGTTCCCTCGGCGTAAACCAAGCAGAGAGCAACCACTGATTGCCTTAGTAGGAGAAAATACTATGGTAGTCAATGGTTGCTGTTACATTTCTCAAAATATCTGAACAAAGAAACCTACACAGGTTAGGACAACTTGAGGGAGAGGAAATGATGAAATAATTGTAATTTTTGTGTGAACTATCTTTATAGTATTAGTTATCTCCGACTGACGAAGTCGGACATCATTAGGTGATGGTCACAGGTGATGGTCACAGGTGATGGTCACAGGTGATGGTCATCTGAAGTCCTCCAGGAGTCGAGGCACCTCTTCACAGGTGATGGTCACAGGTGATGGTCATCTGAAGTTAGTGTCCCCAACTGAGTAAGCCAAAGCGACGGTGGCAAGGAACTAAAATGAAGTCTTCATGATAGGCTGGATCCAGACTGGAGCTGACAGACTCTCTGGTTCCCTCGGGATGGCCGTCCAGATAAAATAAAACAGAACAGGAAAATAATTAGCATAGCTGCTGTTCAAAGCATTAAGCAAAGGCAATCATGTGCGCTGATATAACTGGAGTGCAAGGTGATGAGATGCATTATGTGAATGCTTGGCTAAAGAGATGCGGCTTTAATCTAGAGTCAACTGGGGGAGTGAACTGGGGGAGTGAACTGGGGGAGTGAACTGGGGGAGTCAACTGGGGGAGTCAACTGGGGGAGTCAACTGGGGGAGTCAACTGGGGGAGTCAACTGGGGGAGTGAACTGGGCGAGTCAACCCTGGGCGAGTCAACTGGGCGAGTGAACTGGGGGAGTCAACCCTGGGGGAGTCAACTGGGCGAGTCAACCCTGGGGGAGTCAACTGGGCGAGTCAACCCTGGGCGAGTCAACTGGGCGAGTCAACCCTGGGGGAGTGAACTGGGGGAGTCAACCCTGGGGGAGTGAACTGGGGGAGTCAACCCTGGGGGAGTCAACTGGGCGAGTCAACCCTGGGCGAGTGAACTGGGGGAGTCAACCCTGGGCGATTGAACTGGGGGAGTCAACCCTGGGGGAGTGAACTGGGGGAGTCAACCCTGGGCGAGTGAACTGGGGGAGTCAACCCTGGGGGAGTGAACTGGGGGAGTCAACCCTGGGCGATTGAACTGGGGGAGTCAACCCTGGGGGAGTGAACTGGGGGAGTCAACCCTGGGCGAGTGAACTGGGGGAGTCAACCCTGGGGGAGTGGGGGAATGAGTCTGACGCCATTGGCTATGGCCGGATGTCAGTGCATTTTGGGAACGGGACAATGTCTTCTTTTCCTCTCTCCCCTCTCACGTCTCTGTTGCTCCTCATGCTTCCGTCTCCTTCTCTCACCTCACCTGTCCAAACCCCCGAATGCTGCGGACGCCATGACTGGGAGTGTAGAGCGCCGTCCCATAAGCACCTCCGGCCTGTGAGCGGGTGAGGGTGTGAGAGTTGGGGGTTCCCCACCCACAAACACCACCCAGCACCCTCCCCCCACACAAACACCACCCAGCACCCTCCCCCCACACAAACACCACCCAGCACCCTCCCCCCACACAAACACCACCCAACACACCCTCCACACACAAACACCACCCAACACCCTCCCCACACACAAACACCACCCAACAATGCCCCATTACACCCCCCCCCCCTCACGAACTTGACTAACACCTGCAACACCCCCCCCCCCCCCCCCGGAAACACGAATTACACCACGACGGATCCCAAACCCCCCCCTCTCACGAACTTGACTAACACCTGCAACACCCCCCCCCCCCCCCCCGGAAACACGAATTACACCACGACGGATCCCAAACATACCCCCATGAACGTGACTAACCCGAACACCCCCCCTCCCCCCCAAAAAACGGCGAATTACGCCACAACGGATCCCAACCCCCCCACGAACGTGACTAACCCTGAACTCCCCCCCCAAAAAAACAAACAAACAATCTAAACAAATTACACCGCAACGTATCCCCCCCCCACGTACGTGACTAACCCCTAAACCCCCTACCCCCCCACCCAAAAAAACTACTAATTACACCGTAACGGATCACCACCCACCCACGCCCACGAATGTGACTAACCCCCACACCTCCCACAGGTCAAGGGCACTCACGAGAAGTAGCTCCACACCGCTCCAGTCACGGCATCTGCAACACCTGTGAGTCGGAACAGACGAGGCGAGAGAAAGGAGACGGAAGCACGAGGAGTGACAGAGAAGAGGGAGAAGAGAGAGGAAAAGAAAAAAGGAAATGCACTGCCATCCGGGCCCCAGTGGCGTTTTTTTTACATTGCCCCTTTAATTAATACCATTCCCCCTTAACTGATGCCACTCCCCCTTAATTGATGCCACTCCCCCTTAACTGACACCACTCACCCTTAACTGACACCACTCCCCCTTAACTGATACCACTCCCCCTTAACTTATGCCACTCCCCCTTAACTGATACCACTCCCCCTTAATTGATGCCACTCCCCCTTAACTGACACCACTCCCCCTTAACTGACACCACTCCCCCTTAACTGACACCACTCCCCCTTAACTGATACCACTCCCCCTTAACTGACGTCACTCCCCCTTAACTGACGTCACTCCCCCTTAACTGATGCCACTCCCCCTTAACTGACGCCACTCCCCCTTAACTGACGCCACTCCCCCTTAACTGACGCCACTCCCCCTTAACTGACGCCACTCCCCCTTTGACAAACGATTATTGCCTGTTGTTGAATCTGTTTGTAATTGTGTGTGGATCAGTGGAGTAAAGGAAGAGCTCTTAAAATTCTCCTTAACTGATCATCGGCTGAACCAGGGATCATTTAAAACGTCCTGCAAGGTTGTCTCCAGTTCAGACCTTCGCTGTATTGCCAGTCGCCAGAGAAGAAAGGAGCATTCTGTGAACGAGATTAGAGGAAAGCAGATTAGTCATGAGGTACGGTAATGTGTTACTATGACTAACATTCATTATCTTTATTGTTATTCATCTCACCAAAGGACACGCGCCTTTTCCAAAACGGGCGCTTGATGTTGTCGACCAGCGCGTACATCACGTTGAAATATGATTCTGCGTACTTTAATTTTTCCCACCGATTAAACCAGGCTTCGAGTAAAGCTTGCTGAAATTCTGTCATATTCTTCAATGGCTGCCTTGGTGCCCGAGTATTAGGGTCAATTATATTGATCTGGAGTGTGTTGGGGTCGATGGTTATTTCATGCACATAGATTGGCGGGTAAACCCCAAGATCCCAGGAGGTTTTGAGAGTCTCAAAGAGTCGCCTCATGATGATTCTCGCATCTTTTTCCTTCATTGAAGAGCCTTTCATTTCAATATATTCTTCCAAGGTGATAAAGCACACAGAAGCGCTCGGCGATGGCTGAGCATCATCACGCGTCGCCTCGGTCTCGAGTGGATCCGTGGCTGCTGCAGACTCACGCTTCACAAGAGCACACACTCTGTTAGAGACGGTTTGGAAGCTTCGTTTCACCACCTTCCTCACTTTCCTCCATTTAGTGGTTTTTTCTGCAAGTTTAGAAACATGTTTTATTAGCACAGATTACAGCTTGATGATTAATGTAACACTTCAGTCATGAGTTATTATAAATCATGAACTAATCATGTACAAACATGACTAGAACATATTTACCGCTGATAAACCATCAAGGTGCGTTCACACCTGACGCGAATGAAGCGTTACGCGCAAGTGATTTACGTCAATGCAAAGACGCGAATAGACATTCAGCCGCCTGGCAGAAGCCCCTCTCATGATGCAAATTCACGTCTGTTGTGAAGTGAATGTCAAGCGCAAATGAAGCAAGGAAACTCAAAATGTTCGCGCTCGAATAGGGCGCTTTATTACCTTCATTCGTGTCTTGTGTGAACGGCCCATTAGGATGTCACAGCTTTCAAACGCTCTCAACGCAATAGCTGCGTGTGCACCTGACTTTTTAGCTCCGCCCACACGATACGCCTCCAGCCGCTTGGTTTTATTCGGAAAAACTCGCTACAGCGTATTTTTCTTTTAAAAATATGATAAAACTAAAGACTTTTCTAACTAATACGAGTTAAAAATATACATATATATAGACATTCAGCCGCCTGGCAGAAGCCCCTCATGATGCAAATTCACGTCTGTTGTGAAGTGAATGTGCGCACCTGACTTTTGAGCTCCGCCCACACGATACGCCTCCAGCCGCTTGGTTTTATTCGAATTAAAACTCACCTGATGCGCATTCTTTGTTCTTCAGTTTCTATAAGCACAGTTAACAAACCAAAAGTACCTTGCCCCATATAACAGTAGAGCTGATATTTTCAAACATTATTATGATAAATACTTTGCTTGTTACATATGCGTGCAACATTTCAGCCCTTAATAAATGATAAATGTGAGTTATATTGTGTGCGATGCTGTAGTGTAATGAATAATGCGTTCTGAGTGTCGTTATGTGTCTTGAGTTCGCTCACGTGATTTAAGTTTCGCGCTTCGGAACGTCAGATTCTGCGATAGAGACAGCATTAAAATGGGGCGTAGCACCAAACTCTGGGCCCCGTATACTCTCAATGTCAGTCGGCCCCTACACATGCCATCGTACGGTGCGGGTTAGCAAAATGAAAACTCAATTGAGTTATTTTAATTATTTGAATATAAACAAGTATAAATAGTGTTTAAATCTATTTTTGTGCTCAAATACCTTTAAACCTTAGGCTACATCGGGTTTGTCATTTTGATCCATGATACTAATGCAAGTTTTAAATTAAAAACATTTATTTTTGAACAGGAGAACACGAGACAACTGTACCCTCAGAAACCAATCAAATAAGCTAAGCCTGCCATAATTTAAAAAAATGTCAACTATAAAAATAAAATAAAGTCAAATGAGATGTAATCTACATCCCAGAATGCCCACTGACGAGTCTTTTTGTTTGTGAAATCAGTGATGAGATCTGCTGTGATATTGCTCAAATCAATATTACCTGTGTGAGCTTGAGAACACAGTTATATTAGTAGGCACATCTACATGTGCAGAAATATAGGCAGATCATTTATTAAGGAGTTTGAGAATATATCACACATTATAAGCAATAGTAGGGCTAGTAGCTTTACACTGTGCTGCCACGCGTTCCACCACTCCAATAGCACTAGGCAATAGCACACACATTGAATCAAAAGGCTTACTTATTTAAGGTAAACAGCTTACAATTAGGAAGCAAGGGGGGAGCTGGCCCTTTGAGCAATGATCTCACCTTGTGTTTCCTCATTTCTGCTCTCAGCCTCATCTCCAGGACAGCAGCCAGGACTGGCCAGTGCTGCTACTGCTGCTGTGTCACTGGCTGTTTCTGAAACTGGTTAATGTTGGCAACCTGACGTTAGCTGGCCTGGCCCATAATTTACTTACAGCAACAAGCATTCTCTCAGTTGGTGTTAGCAATATATTTTTAAATCAATAATGAAATCAATTGGAGGGGCCAATTAATTCGAATTAGGCTAAAAAAACAACAACTTTTTATGGGATTTCAAAGGGCCCTCTCCCTAGACGGGCATCAAACACAACCCTGCCTCTTTTCGTTTATATTTAAAACATTAAACACATTAATATGTGCTTTCAGACAAGTGTGCATATTATCACTGTAATAAAACACAACTCTCTCTTTTTTAAAATGTCAGTTTATGTATTATAGCCATTATAAAAGTACGAGTAAAAGGTATAAGAAGAAATAAAGCAAACAATTCAGTCAAACAAAAAGTCAGCGCTAGTGGGCAACAAGAGTAACGTAAAGTTAAATAGCTTAAACATAAAGTAATGACGCTTCACTTTGCCCTCAGCCTAAAGATTTGCCAGGGGAAAAAATATAGATCCATGAGACCAAAGATTTGACGAATTATATGTCATGTTTAACCACTACAGAGACAGCAGAGTCAGCGGCAGACGTCAGAAGGTCACGCCGAGGAAAGGCTGCTCTCCCCGGGGTAAACGAGCGATGAGCGCCGCTGATCGACTGGATCGCAGAACTCCGAAAACGCCAAATCAAATATTCGCTCTCTTTAGAAATAAACTCAGGTTTGAGATTTAAAGTACATGCTCGACTGAAAAAGTCTTAAAAGTACATTTCGTCCCACATTAAGTAGTGTTTTTGAATTACGCTGCGGGTTTCTCGGTTTCTCTTGTTGCGGCTGTTGTTATGGCAACAAAATACTCCCTCGGCTGCTATTTTGAACCAAACTCTATTTTTACTAAAAGAGCGCTCTTGCCAACTTTTTCTCGACGCACCCAGGTGTCCCCTGTATTATTTCTGTACCCGTTACTCGGTGTTGATGTGTGTTAATCCATCCCTCACCTGTTGGGCTGTCCTGCGAGCTGTTTTCCGCCGGATCTGATGCGCTGGAGCTGGGATTGCTCTCCTCAGGTAAATACTCAAACGCATCCACGAACTCTTCGTCGCTGCTCTCCATCTCCTCAGGTCTCGCTACTGTAGACGACATTTTAGACAACTGCTTACCGGGAGACTTCAGGTGTGTGTGACACTTCGTGCAGATTTTTCTCTCTGATATTCGCCGAACTCAACTTGCTCAGCGCGATCGGGTTATAAGCACTGTCCGTCTGTGACGTCACGATCAGAACTGCCGCGCCTGTGACGTCACACATCATGGCCAGTCGAGCGCGAAGCTGAGGCCAATGACGCGAATTTATCCATCTTTTGTATATTTCTGTCTTAAATGTATGTGATCCAAAATACAGCAAAAACAATATTGGGAAATATTTTTACAATTTAAAATTACCTTTTTTCTCTCTCTGTGTGAATATATAGGCCTAGTAAAGTATAATTTATTCCTGTGATCAAAGCGGAATTGATCATCATTTTAGTCTTCAGTGTCACATATCCTTCACAAATCACTTTGATATGAGGATTTGACCTCAATAAACATTTATTATTATCATTAATGGTGAAAACAGTTGAGTAGCCTACATTTTTATTTAGGATTATATAATGAATAGAAAGTAAAAAACACTTCCCATTTTTGGGAAACATATTCAACCAGGACGCATTAAATGTCTGAAGTGACATATACACATTTATAATTCTGCAAAAGCTTTATATTTTTATTGATCTTTAATATAAAGCTTTTGCATTATAAATGTAGGTCTAGGCTATCTTTAACCCTCTGCCCGACGAATGCAGGCGCGTTTATTCCTTAAAGCTCCACTGTGTGATATTAGATCAGTTTGAATGTTTTTGTCTTGTACTACCGTTACCCAATCAGGGAGAGGCATAAGAATATCTATAAATCTTTAGCACGTCACATTCTTCTTTCTTCTTTTTTCCAGAGATTTGAAAAAACTACCTAAATATGGAGAGAAAACAGTATCAAAACCTTCCACAAATGTACGCGAGAGATCCACATTCGCGTGTACCAATCCACAAATGCACGCGAGAGATCCACACACACACAAAGCAATCCACAAATGCATGCGAGAGATCCACATGCGCACGCACCAATTCACAAATGCACGCGAGAGATCCACACACACAAAGCAATCCACAAATGCACGCGAGAGATCCACACACACACAAAGCAATCCACAAATGCACGCGAGAGATCCACACACACATTTAATTATGTGTAAATTACACACCTGTAATTTAATGCACAGTCTTTTGCATTGGTGTTCTTCTTAGAATGCCCCTGAATATGCGCTTTTGTACCTGTGGAATGTTTTAAGACTGTCCGTGGCCTTGATTCACAAATGCACAGAAGCCTATCCGTATCTGTCCCAAAGATGCCATACAGTGTTCTTCCTCCAGAGGGCGCTTACCGGCCTTCGAACTGAATCTTCCAAAGGGCTAAATTCATTTTGTTTTCTGACTTTTCTTATCAGTCGTCTAAGTGTTGCCATAGCGCGTTGCTATGGGTTGCATGCGATTTACTGGCTGATTTTCCACAGCTAAAACGCTTAACGTGGCTTAATGCACTAAGACTGTTAAAAACACACCAAACTCAGTCTTCTTAACTAAGCACATGTAAGAAAATTAGTTCAACATATATTTTTTTGCTCTTCCAACATTTTATTAATTGGATTTTTTAGTGTTGTGACATCCCTAATAACTACTAGTATTAAATTACTACCATTAGTAATATAAATTGGAGATGTTGCTGATATGATCATTCATAGTAGTAGTAATAGTAGAGATTTTTCCTTATTTTACTATAAATCATTTAGTCACAAATCTGTTCTCTCTAGAAATAAGCATTTTTCAAGCGTATGGCTGTTTGGTAGCTGTATAATACTTATTGTGCATTGTTGCCATTTAAAATAAATAAATAGATGAACTGTTAATAAATGAAAAACTAATCATCTTTGGCACATTTTATTTACAGAATGATAGTGATATATCATGATTTTCTTGAAACATATCGTGTCAAAGAGTCGCTGCTGTTGTGATAGTTATTGTTGGTAAAATATCATGATAGTATCATATCGATTTATCCTGTGATTCCCACCCCTAATAGTTATGTAATACTTGATGTACTGCTTAATGCTGCATATTTGTAATACTGCTGTGAGGGTGTTTCAAACACAACATCTATGGGATTGATGGTAAAAAAAAACAGCTCTTTTCACTGCAGTTATCAAGCTCACTATTTTCCCTCTCTCTTTGAAAGTTGTGAAACTGTTACTGCATTTCTATTTTGCCATTTGAGCAAATGGGGACAATATTTAATGTAGTCCTCCAGTCACCACTATAAAAGTGAACTCAACTACGATGACTTCCACTCGAGAAACCCAGAAATGTGAAAAGGGTCTATGAAGCTCAACATAAAAACTGCATTATCACTGAAGTGAAGGCTAATGAGTATTCAGTTGATAAAGGACAATATAATGTTGCAACTAAATAATAGTTTAGAGTAAGAGATTTGTGACCAGTAGTGGAACTAAAGGGACCAAATGAGTGCTTGTCATGCCGTAAAGCCAGCCAATCATGAAACAGTGTCAAGCAGCCGCTCTGGAGAAGCTGCGCAGAAAACACCAGTCAGCTGCTCGAGCCACTTACAGCACTTTGGAATTGGCATGATCTCACGTCAGACAACTTCTACCCAGAATGCACTGCTAAAGTAAGCCACTGACCAGTCTGTGCATTGCTGCATGAAGTTGAACAAGCCTTTTGAGAGCACAGAAATATGATAGGGAGAACAAAGAAATATAACAAGTCAGATACAAGCAAGAATTGATGTCAGCTTTATTGAGGAACTTTCTTTTGCCCTTGAACCACCACAGGACCAAGTGCCACAACACACACCAGTGCTTGGCTTGGCCATTTTGTACAGCATTGAGTGAAGGTGGCTCCTCCCCTTTTAGTTTAATTGATTACCTTTGATTCTCCTCTGGACCTGTAGAGTTTATCCATCTCTGGCACCCACAGCTCTGCGTTTTGTACGTCTGCGTTTACACTGGCACAAAAAAATCTGATTTTTTTTACTCACATCTAACCCAGATCAAAATTTGTTGCATGCATATAAACGCAAATATATATATATATTTTTTTGCATCCATTTTTAGCCACTCCCAGATGTGTTTTTAAATCAGATACATATCCGATATCTGGACATCTGACCAACGTCTAAATATGAATATCTTATTCCCATTGGCAGTCCAAGCCACCACAAGGCCAGAGTAACACATTTGGCCACAAAGATAGCTTTTTATGTCGTATTATGAAGCAGATGTGCCTGTATAAGCTCACATTAAAATTACTGCTATTATCCGGTCTATCCGTTGTCAGATTGAGCTGCAAACATCCATGACAGATTTGAACTTATCCAAACAGGAAAATAATCATGGCCACCCGACATGAATTTTCCGGCAAGGAGCCAAAAACCGAAACATGAAGTCAGACACTTTCTGCTTCCTATAGGGATGCTTGTGCTGTTTGAATAGTTTATCAAAGATGGAGTGAAATAAATGCAATATTTGTCAAATACACAGATGTTTCAAAGACATCATAGTTATTAGGGGTGGGACAAAAAAAAATCGATATGCCGACGAGACGTTATCGATACTCTAGCACCAAGTATCAATATATTTTTTGTATAGGCTACATAGGCCTACCCACAGCTGCGTTCAGTCGCTTCCGTGTTTATCTAAGCGCAGGGCTCCAGACTGGATATATACTTATATACTGGATATATACTCCAGACTGCCGAATATACACTTCGTCCCCTTGGAATTATAAGGTTCTATCTGCGTTCTGAGTAGTTTTGAGAAATTGAGCTTCAAAGTTTTTGCATTACATATAGGAAAATGTATACGGGGAACAAGTTTCTTTCAAACATGATAATAAGAGGGACCCTAAATGTATTCTAGATATACAATATCAAAATCCTCTCAAAATTGTAAATGGGGATTTTTGGAATGGGTCAAATGCAGATAGAACCTTCTAATTCTAAAAACACATTTTTCGCTAAGAATTATAAGGTTCTATCTGCCAAAACATGATTTAATTAACATTAAATATAACATTAATGTTGTAACAATGTCTCAACATGTTAGAAAGTACAGTTTTATCCTTTCTATGACATTTATTTCATATTTTTAGCACTTCCATGTATTTAGGACATTTCAAATTAAGCAAGGTAGGTCAAAATATTTTGTCCAGCGCATAGTCCAGATATTATTGCAGAAATTGTCAATCTTTCTTTTGTTTAGACAACTGTAATACATCTGAGCAGGATTTTATTCCACCTACAGTGGGCCAGGTAAAATGGCTTTCTCTCTAGACATCATTACAGCTGAAATAACATGCTAACATTTATTGTTGTAATTAAACCCTATCATTTAAACTGTTGACTATTTGACCTTTAAGTCTTAATATTGTAAAAACTGAGACATTTTAAGACTTTTAAAAATGAAAATAAAATTGTCGATCTTGAGGTTTCTCAAAAAATTTGCGTTGCATGCCATAATCTTCACAGATATTGGCTGCGTCCGAAACCTGGAAAATGCTGCCTTCGGAGGACACATTTCAAGGCAGGAAGGCATTAAGCCACGTCCGAATCTAATGTTAGCTTCACTTCCTGTCTCCTGAAAGACTTTCATCTGATCGAGTTTTGAAGGCAGCATACATGTATCCGTCGCTGCCTTTGATATCCCACAATCCTGTGCTTTGTATTCTGGGACAGTTGTGCTGGGAAAAAAGATGGCGTCTGAAAGTCGCGTTTTCTGGTCAGTTTGTGTGTAAATGTACGATTTTACCAATATTTTCCACTTCTGATGTCCTTTCTAGTGAGAAATTACTAATGTAGTAATTAAATATTTGTTTAGTTCTCACCCTGGATATAAAGTTGATCCTGATTGGTCCTCTTCTGTGCATTCGAAGTGCTGATTGGCTCACGCAGATAGAACCTTATAGAGCCAAGTCAGAGTTTGACTTTGTAGATAGAACCTTTTTCTTTTTCCGATAACAAGTCCCAAAATGTACACAACTTAAAAAAAAAAAAAACATTACATAATGTAAATAAGTTGTCACAGAATACAGTCCCTGACAAAAGTCTTGTCGCTTATCTATTTTCTAGAAATACCTGATATTAACCTGACTTTTAATTAATTAATTGGTGTTAGAAATAGCTCATATGAAAAGCTAAAACCCTCCCAAATGATGTTTAATGCACTTAAATGAATAATTTTCATAGAAAAAATATTTATCATTTAATCAAGACAGAAAGGTCAAATTTTGGCAAGACAAAAGTTTTGTCGCCTATACAGAAATGGAACAAATTTACTGCAAATACAAAAATATGTCAGCAAATTAAGTTGTGGAGCTGTGAGATCCAAATTTAATATCTTGTATGACTTCCATGAGCTTGAAGGACTGCATCCATGCGGTTTGGCAAGGATTCATACAATTTATTGATGAAGTCATCAGGAATAGCTAAGAAAGCAGTCTTGCATGCCTCCCAGAGTTCATCAATATTCTTTGGTTTCGTCTTCCATGCGTCCTCTTTCATCCTACCCCACATATGCTCAATGATGTTCATGTCTGGTGACTGGGCTGGCCAATCCTGGAGCATCTTGATCTTCTTCGCCTTGAGGAACTTTGATGTGGAGATGGAAGTATGCGATGGAGCACCGTCCTGCTGCAGAATTTGGCCTCTTTTATGGTTGGGAATATAAGAGGTAGCTAAGATTTCTTGGTATTTTAGACTATTGATGTTGCCTTCCACCCTGCAGATCTCTCGCACACCCCCTTACTGGATGTGACCCCAGACCATGATTTTTCCGCCACCAAACTTCACTGTTTTCTGGGTGAATCTCGGATCCATTCTGGCTCCAGTAGGTCTCCTGCAATATTTGCGGCGACTGTGGTGTAATTCAACAGAAGATTCATCTGAAAAATCCACCTTCTGCCACTTTTCCAGCGTCCATCCTTTTAGCAGGCTGTGGGCCTTGGCAAATGCCACACAGTTTTTCAATTGTATTTTGTTTAGTGCTGGCTTCTGGGCACTGATTCAACCATGGAGGCCATTTCGAGACCATTCGAGAATCCGACAAACTGTTCTGGTTGACACAGGGACTTCAGGTGACCAGGTCTCGTGGAGCTCTGCTGCAGTGGAAAATGGGCTGGCCTTGGATTTTCGAGCCAACAAACGGTCCTCTCGAGCAGTTGTCTTGCGGGGTCTGCCTGACCTGGGCTTGTGAAAAACGTCTCCAGTCTCTTCAAATCTTTTTTTTATCCTCTGTACTTGACGCTGAGACACATTGAAGGTGTCTGCCACATCAGCAGTGGATCTGGTCTTCAGCCTCTTGATAATCAAAACTTTAGTCTCTGGGTGAATCTCATAGGCATGTTTGCAGAGGTCTAGTTGCAGTTGATGTGAAGGTCTAGCGTACTGGGGTTCTTTTTATACACACTTGAGACCTAATTGATCGATTATTAGTCACAGGTGAAGCTCATATGACAAGGTGACAACACTTATGTCTTTGCAAAAATTGACTCAATGGGCTTTACCAAGCTGTGAATATTAGAATACTTTTTGAAAGTTTAGTTTTTCACTGAAACATTATCACAAAAGCTGGTGGGATTAAAATGAGCCATTTCTTGTAAAAAAATCTTGATTAGAAATATATTTCAGCGGCACTTTAGGTCAATTTGTACACAAGCGACAAGACTTTTGTCAGGGACTGTAAGAATATGTGAATAACTCAATTTCGACAAAAATGTTAGATAGAACCTTATAATTCCAAGGGGACGACTAGTGTCTGTGAATATTAAACTGCAAAATACTATTTAATAATTACTGAACTCTTGCATCTCTGAACGACGGGCACTGATCTGTTATTATCTATTGCGCTGATGCATGCGAGCACACACACACACACACACACACACACACACACACACACACACACACTTTGCAAGCGCGAGCAGAAGCACGTGACACTCGCTCACAGTCTTGTTAGCCTTAAAAGCTTAATCTGCCGTCTCACTATATGAGGACACTAATGCATAAACTGTCACTGTCAGGAAGTCTTTTATTCCTGACATTTTATTTTGAAACTGTAATGATGTCATATCCTTTCCGAGTGCATCACATCATCATTGCCGACTCCGCATTCTGTGGGATGGTGGCTCGCCTGTGCGTAACCTAATCGAACCCCCCACTTACAGGGAGTGCAGAATTATTAGGCAAATGAGTATTTTGACCACATCATCCTCGTTATGCATGTTGTCTTACTCCAAGCTGTATAGGCTGGAAAGCCTACTACCAATTAAGCATATTAGGTGATGTGCATCTCTGTAATGAGAAGGGGTGTGGTCTAATGACATCAACACCCTATATCAGGTGTGCATAATTATTAGGCAAATTCCTTTCCTTTGGCAAAATGGGTCAAAAGAAGGACTTGACAGGCTCAGAAAAGTCAAAAATAGTGAGATATATTGCAGAGGAATGCAGCAGTCTTAAAATAGCCAAGCTTCTGAACCGTGATCATCGAACAATCAAGCGTTTCATTCAAAATAGTCAACAGGGTCGCAAGAAGCGTGTGGAAAAACCAAGGCGCAAAATAACTGCCCGTGAACTGAGAAAAGTCAAGCGTGCAGCTGCCAAGATGCCACTTGCCACCAGTTTGGCCATATTTCAGAGCTGCAACATCACTGGAGTGCCCAAAAGCACAAGGTGTGCAATACTCAGAGACATGGCCAAGGTAAGAAAGGCAGAAAGTCGACCACCACAGAACAAGACACACAAGCTGAAACGTCAAGACTGGGCCAAGAAATATCTCAAGAATGATTTTTCTAAGGTTTTATGGACTGATGAAATGAGAGTGAGTCTTGATGGGCCAGATGGATGGGCCCGTGGCTGGATTGGTAAAGGGCAGAGAGCTCCAGTCCGACTCAGACGGCAGCAAGGTGGAGGTGGAGTACTGGTTTGGGCTGGTATCATCAAAGATGAGCTTGTGGGGCCTTTTCGGGTTGAGGATGGAGTCAAGCTCAACTCCCAGTCCTACTGCCAGTTTCTGGAAGACACCTTCTTCAAGCAGTGGTACAGGAAGAAGTCTGCATCCTTCAAGAAAAACATGATTTTCATGCAGGACAATGCTCCATCACACGCGTCCAAGTACTCCACAGCGTGGCTGGCAAGAAAGGGTATAAAAGAAGAAAATCTAATGATATGGCCTCCTTGTTCACCTGATCTGAACCCCATTGAGAACCTGTGGTCCATCATCAAATGTGCGATTTACAAGGAGGGAAAACAGTCCACCTCTCTGAACAGTGTCTGGGAGGCTGTGGTTGCTGCTGCACGCAATGTTGATGGTGAACAGATCAAAACACTGACAGAACCCATGGATGGCAGGCTTTTGAGTGTCCTTGCAAAGAAAGGTGGCTATATTGGTCACTGATTTGTTTTTGTTTGGTTTTTGAATGTCAGAAATGTATATTTGTGAATGTTGAGATGTTATATTGGTTTCACTGGTAAAAATAAATAATTGAAATGGGTATAAATTTGTTTTTTGTTAAGTTGCCTAATAATTATGCACAGTAATAGTCACCTGCACACGCAGATATCCCCCTAAAATAGCTAAAACTAAAAACTAAAACTTCCAAAAATATTCAGCTTTGATATTAATGAGTTTTTTGTGTTCATTGAGAACATGGTTGTTGTTCAATAATAAAATTAATCCTCAAAAATACAACTTGCCTAATAATTCTGCACTCCCTGTATATACCTATTTGTACACCAATGATTGTACCCAAACTACAACATTAAAGTTTGCAGGAATAACTTCTCCGTGCCCTTCTCTCTGACTGGAGCCCTGAGCCCTGTCAAAGGGCCCTGCCAGACCAGTATTATCCCCTTCAGAGTGTCCCACTCTATCATATGGTCCTTCGAGCCGGATCTGACAGCTTTCTGGAGACAATATGGAGCCAGGACAACCTTCTGCAGATCCAGCAGTGCGTTCTCGACCCCAGCGGAAGATACAGTTACCAGCATCCCTTGCAAACTTTGAAGTTGGGTACACACTGAGAGTCACAGTACTCCCTTCCACCGAAGCTGAGGAACTCGGAGCAGCAGCAACAGCTCAAGACATCCCAATCCCTGATCCATTTTCACTGCCATCTGTGAGAGCAGAGTCATGTCGATCCTGGATATCTTCTCATCGTAGCAGACCGAGATCTCGAGGCAGTGCTGCCTTATCATGTCTTTCCTGAAGGAAGAAGGAATTGAGAGTTCCGTTCCTCCAAGGCCCTCAGTGAATGTGAGTACAACCGAATCTATTTGGTCCCTACAATGTCATGGTGGTGCACAGAAAAGCGGTGGGGTCTGATTTTCAAGTGCATGACGACGAGCTGTGTGCATCTTGACCTACTGGAGAGCATAGACGCTGATGCTTTCCTGATGTCTCTCCGCCACCTCATCGCCCTCCGCGGAAAGCCATTTGAGATCCTGGCTGACAGAGGAACCAACTTCCGAGGTGGAGCTGCGGAGCTGCAAGCCAGTTTTGCCTCTTTAGAAGTTCCTCTTCAAGAACAGCTGGCCAGACAGCAAATCGAGTTCTGTTTCAACCCCCCCTGGCTCTCCACACTTTGGGGGAACATGGGAATGAGAGATCAAGTCGATTCAGTCAGCTCTTCAAGTTATCCTTCAGGACCACACCATCGCTGAACCTGTGCTGAAAACTGTGCTGATTGAAGTGGAAGGAATACTCAATGCTAAATCGCTTGGGTACCTCTCCTCCGATGCTGCAGATCCGGATCCTGTCATGCCAAATCTACTGTTGATGGGACGCCGTGACGCACCACTTACACAGGCTGCCTATGCATCTAGTGACCTTCTCTGCAGAAGAAGATGGCGCCACAGCCAGATCCTGGCGGAACATTTCTGGTCCAGCTTTATCCGTCATCATCTTCAGAAGCGGTTGAAGTGGCACAAGGACACAGACAATCTGGCTGCTGGCCAGGTGGTGATGGTGGTTGATTCACAGCTACCCAGAGCTCAGTGGCCCATCGGGAGAGTGGTGAAGACCTGTTCCGGTTTGGATGGACGAGTCAGGGCAGCTGAAGTTAAGATCAAGGGACAGACCTACCAACGGCCAGTCGTGCGCCTTGTGCGGCTGCCAGCCTGGGAGGATGAAGATGACACCAACTAAGTAGACTTTCCTTTGGGAATCAAATTTATCGCTAAATTTGGGAGCGCTATGTCAGGAAGTCTTTTATTCCTGACATTTTATTTCGAAACTGTAATGATGTCATATCTTTTCCGAGCGCATCACATCATCATTGCCGACTCCGCATTCTGTGGGATGGTGGCTCGCGTGTGCGTAACCTAATCGAAAACCACACACACACACACACACCCCACCTATATACCTATTTGTACACCAATGATTGTACCCAAACTACAAAGTTTGCTGAAATAACTTCTCCGTGCCCTTCTCTCTGGTTCAGCGTGGTTCAGTGAGGTCTGCAGCGGGAGAGAGAGCCGTGGGACGAGCGGTAATTGAGTGGGTTGGACGCAGATTGATAACACCTGTATCTTGTTTCAGTAAAGGGCGCAGAGAGAGTATAAAACGCCAGGAGAAACGGAAGCAGGAGAGAGAGACGGACTGCTGACGCACCCCCCTGAGAGACTGAGTTAACCGGAAGCCGGAAAGGCCGCAACCCGGAAGTGAAACTGTTCCTGAGTGTTTATGAGAAGTCACAGGCTAAAGTGTGCACGCTGTGTTTGGAGTTGAATAATAAAAGTCGTAAGCAGTCTTGCCGACCCCCGTGTCCTCTTCCTTCCTTTCTTACCGAATCACTACACTGGTGCCGAAACCCAGGAGGGAAGAAGGACCCGCGCCGCCGCCATGCAGAGTTCATCCTCCACGCCGCTTGCGGACATCATCGCATCCCTCACGGCCCTACATCGCGAGCAACATCAAGCCCTGCTGGACCTCGGAACCGACCAAGAGAGGCGCTTCCAGGCCATCGTCCAGGCCCAGCAGGAGGACCGCGAGAGGTTCTGGAGCTGGGTCGATCGGGAGGTTCACACCGAGGCCGCCGGGCAGTCCACCGCGCCAGTTCACGTGCCGCTGCACAAGATGGGGCCACAGGATGATCCGGAGGCTTTCCTGGAACTATTCCAAAAATCAGCGGACGCCTGCGGGTGGCCCCGTGCACAGTGGCCGGTGCGCTTGATCCCCCTGCTATCCGGCGAGGAACAGGTGGCCGCACAACAGCTACCGGTGGCGAACCTCCTGGTCTACGACGACCTGAAGAGGGCCATCATCCAGCGGGTCGGCCGGTCGCCGGAACAACATCGCCAGCGCTTCCGGTCCTTGGACTGGGGCGATGCCGGCCGGCCCTTCGCGATGGCCCAGCAGCTCTGGGACTCATTCCGCAAGTGGCTATTGGCCGGGGGAAGCGACGTGGACCAAGTGATCTATCTGGTGGTGCTGGAGCAGTTTATCACTCGGCTGCTCAAGAAGACGGCCGAGTGGGTCCAGTGCCACCGGCCCACGTCGCTGGACACAGCCATCGACCTGGCAGAGGACCACATGGTGGCAGGCCCAGGGGTCGGCGAACCACTAACTTCTACCTCTCTCTCTCGCCCTGTCCCTCTTCCTAGGTCCCGTCCACCGTGTCCTCCTTGTGCCCCCCCCAGAGGCCGGGGGGGAATGGGCCCAGGCCAGTTCGGGGGTTTGAGGGCTCCGCCCAGGGGGACGGGGCTTATGGGGGCAGGGGGGGATAGTGCTTCCGGGGCTCTGCTCTCTCCGCGCCCATTCTCCAACCCACTCCCTGCCACTGGAGCGGCGGGTAGGTCTGGGCTGGCCTGCTGGCATTGCGGGGACCCGGATCATTTCGTGGACAGGTGTCCGGTGATGGAGATTGGGACGATGATCCGGGTCCCGGACGTCCCCCAGGCCACCCCCAATCAGGCTGGCGAGTACCAAATACTGAGAAACGGAAGCAGGAGAGAGAGACTCCTGATGCACCCCCCTGAGAGACTGAGTTAACCGGAAGCCGGAAAGGCCGCAACCCGGAAGTGAAACTGTTCCTGAGTGTTTATGAGAAGTCACACGCTGAAGTGTGCGCGCTGTTTTTGGAGTTGAATAATAAAAGTCGTCAGCAGGCTCGCCGATCCCCGTGTCCTCTTCCTTCCTTTCTTACCGAATAACTACATCCCTTCAGAGTGTCCCACTCTATCATAGTCACTTAATTAGATTTTACCGTTTCATTTGAGAAAGCTATCATGTCATGAATACAGACACTTGAAGGTCTTCACGGCAACCTGTCAAAATTAAAGTGCAGTTTAAGGTTAAGAAATTAGAAATATATTAGGCTACTGTTGTACAGTAGATTTAGCCATGTCTCTATGTAATAATAATATACTAATAATAATAATTATTCCTAGATTGTTGCTTTTACTTGTTTTTTTATGAACAATGTCTACTTTTAAACAGCATACAGCCTTAAATTTTAATGTTTATGTTGTGGAAATTGTAGTTAAATTACAAGAGACAAGTTCTCACGTTGACTACACATGTACGTATAAAAATCTAAACCAAAATGATGCTGACAAGTCCCACGTCAACACCATGATCAACACGCATTCAGAACATTTAAAGGGACCGCGATCCCTGAACAGTTATGAAGAAACATGCTAAGAATAAAGTGCTGCCTTTATAATCAACAGTGTAAAAAAATGTTTAACAACAAAGGTGAAATATGTTTGTCACAATTACTACATTTATTTAATTATTTAATTATAATCATCATAAAGAAAAAACTCATTGAATGCAATTATAAATAACTTAAATAGTTTTAAAAAAGTATGGTATTGGTACCGACTACTGGAATTTTGTGACACCCCACGTATTACTACCACTAGTAATATAAATTGGAGATGTTGCTGATATGATCATTCATAGTAGTAGTAATAGTAAGAGATTTTTCCTTATTTTACTATAAATCATTTAGTCACAAATCTGTTCTCTCTAGAAATAAGCATTTTTCAAGCATATGGCTGTTTGGTAGCTGTATAATACTTATTGAACATTGTAGCCATTTAAAAAAAATAATAATAGATGAACTGGTAAAATATGATAGTATCATATCATGAGTTATCCTGTGATTCCCACCCCTAATAGTTATGTAATACTTGATGTACTGCTTAATGCTGCATATTTGTAAAACTGCTGTGAGGGTGTTTCAAACACAACATCTATGGGATTGATGGTAAAAAACAGCTCTTTTCACTGCAGTTATCAAGCTCACTATTTTCCCTCTCTTTTTGAAAGTTGTGAAACTGTTACTGCATTTCTATTTTGCCATTTGAGCAAATGGTGACAATATTTAATGTAGTCCTCCAGTCACCACTATAAAAGTTAACTCAACTACGATGACTTCCACTCTGAGAAACCCAGAAATGTGAAAAGGGTCTATGAAGCTCAACATAAAAACTACACTATCACTGAAGTGAAGGCTAATGAGTATTCAGTTGATAAAGGACAATATAATGTTGCAACTAAATGATAATAGTTTAGAGTAAGAGATTTGTGACCAGTAGTGGAACTAAAGGGACCAAATGAGTGCTTGTCATGCCGTAAAGCCAGCCAATCATGAAACAGTGTCAAGCAGCCACTCTGGAGAAGCTGCGCAGAAAGCACCAGTCAGCTGCGTGAGCCACTTACAGCACTTTGGAATTGGCATGATCTCACGTCAGACAACTTCTACCCAGAATGCACTGCTAAAGTAAGCCACTGACCAGTCTGTGCGTTGCTGCATGAAGTTGAACAAGCCTTTTGAGAGCACAGAAATATGATAGGGAGAACAAAGAAATATAACAAGCCAGATACAAGCAAGAATTGATGTCAGCTTTATTGAGGAACTTTCTTTTGCCCTTGAACCACCACAGGACCAAGTGTAGCCTTGCCTTCCCACTGAACACCTAGAGAGAGGAGAGCCAGGTTAGAGCAGTTAAGACGTCAAACGCAACCTTAAGAGCAAAAGTTACTAACCTCCATAGGGAGAAGCAACAGTTCCACCATCAGGACCACATGTTGAGTCACAGCAACCACAAACTTGGTCATTTCCATCAGCAGCAAACCACCTGAACCAAGACAAAGACACCACCTTCAACATGAGCAAAGGCAGCTTTAAAATAAGATAAAGTGCAACGTACCCATTGGCGAATGAACAGGATTTGTGCTGAGCGTCACTGGGTGCAGAAGCAATAGTTGCCTTCACAACACATGTTATGTAGATCTGCAAGGGATGAGACACGTCAGAAAATCAAAGAAGATAGGAAGACAAGTCGAATTAACTCATGATATGCGTAGTACATACAGAAGGACTGGAGCTCTCCTGGAACACGAACGCCGCCAGCTGGATCTGGACCTTGTCAACCTGGGACCGAGGCATGAAGCGGGAGCTGGAAGCTGTAGCCTTGGCATCCACAAAGCACCTGAAGACAAAGAGCAACTCAACTATAGAGAAAGTGAGCAACTAGACCCTAGCCATGACTGGTTAAAAAGCAACCAAAACGGTCCTATAGCATCAAGGGCCATGACCTTACCCATGATTCTCAATGAAGGAATATCTCGGAAGGGAGTTCACATCAGGCCCTTGAGTGGCCACACAGCTGTCCACAAACACACGCAGAGGCACATGATTGTACTGCTTCACAGATGCCTCAATGTTAATAATGCCACCCAGGAAATAGATGGATGAAGGTCTCTGACTGGACCAATCATCTACAGAGAAAGAGGGAACATTTTAGAGAAAAAAAAAAACAAGAATAAGGATTTATTTTTATCAAAAACCTGTACCAACCCATCATAAGCTTCAGGGAGAACACAAAGACTTCTTCACCAACCTCCGTTGAGGCATAAGGGACCCATGTTGGCCTCAAGGCATCACTGCTTACATTCTGAAGCCTGTGGTTCATTAAAGGACCCATTAAATGGGCTCCCCGTTGCGCGAGAGGAAGTGAAAGTCACAGACCACTTACCTTTGATAGTGGCATTGAACACCAACAACTGCACCCTCGACCCGGGTAATCGGAGTACCTGCAAGAGCCTCAGGGGTGTAGGTAAGAGAGAAGGTGTAGACAAGCTCATCCTCATTCATCTGGAAGAGATTGAAGTAGTTAAAACAACTGTTCCTCACTAAGATGATTGGGTGAACCACCCTTTTAAGAAAGGTTTATACCAGCTGCCCTGGCATTGCAAATACAACAGCCATGTGAACTGACACTCCTTGAGGACTTTGGATATCCTCAACTAGAATAAACAGATTCAGGAGTACTTACCATCTGCACGCTGTTGCAGTCCTGTAACTCATACTCAAAGATGAGCACCTTAGACTGAGAGTCCTGACCAACAACAGGACAGCCGCCTAAAGACAGGCCAGTTGGCTGGATCAAATGACCATTGCTAAACAAGTCCTGCTGGACCTCTACAAGAACCCGGTTCTCTCCGCATTGAACCGCTACGCTGCTGGGAGTCACGGGTTGCCTCAACTGGAAGTTCACCGCCAACTCGCTCTGCACCTCGGGAACAATGGGATACTTCCAATCCAAAGGCTTCACTGGACCCTGCAACAGCTGCTTCTCCTGAAGGCCAAAAGGCTCCTGTGCAAGGCCTCTGGAGGAAGAACCCAAAGGACTCTGAAACTGAGAAGACACTTGCAAAGTGTTCCGGAGCCCTGGAGGAGAAAGGGCAGGACTTCTGGAAGCTGGATCGGATTTTGGCCCCATGCTTCTTGGACTTTGACTGTATCTCAAACTTCCCCATGCATTAGGCAGATCAAATGCACCAATCACAACCACCACTAAGACACCTTTCAGAAACTCCATCATAGCAAACTTTGACACAAATGCCACAACACACACCAGTGCTTGGCTTGGCCATTTTGTACAGCATTGAGTGAAGGTGGCTCCTCCCCTTTTAGTTTAATTGATTACCTTTGATTCTCCTCTGGACCTGTAGAGTTTACCCATCTCTGGCACCCACAGCTCTGCGTTTTGTATGTCTGCGTTTACACTGGCACAAAAAAATCTGATTTTTTTACTCACATCTAACCCAGATCAAAATTTGTTGCATGCATATAAACGCAAAAATATATATATTTTTTGCATCCATTTTGAGCCACTCCCAGATGTGTTTTTAAATCAGATACATATCCAATATCTGGACATCTGACCAACGTCTAAATATGAATATCTTATTCCCATTGGCAGTCCAAGCCACCACAAGGCCAGAGTAACACATTTGGCCACAAAGATAGCTTTTTATGTCGTATTATGAAGCAGATGTGCCTGTATAAGCTCACATTAAAATGACTGCTATTATCCGGTCTATCCGTTGTCAGATTGAGCTGCAAACATCCATGACAGATTTGAACTTATCCAAACAGGAAAATAATCATGGCCACCCGACATGAATTTTCCGGCAAGGAGCTAAAAACCGAAACATGAAGTCCGACACTTTCTGCTTCCTATAGGGATGCTTGTGCTGTTTGAATAGTTTATCAAAGATGGAGTGAAATAAATGCAATATTTGTCAAATACACAGATGTTTCAAAGACATCATAGTTATTAGGGGTGGGACAAAAAAAATCGATATGCCGACGAGACGTTATCGATACTCTAGAACCAAGTATCAATATATTATTTGTATAGGCTACATAGGCCTACCCACAGCTGCGTTCAGTCGCTTCCGTGTTTATCTAAGCGCAGGGCTCCAGACTGGATATATACTTATATACTGGATATATACTCCAGACTGCCGAATATACACTAGCGTCTGTGAATATTAAACTGCAAAATACTATTTAATAATTACTAACCTCTTTTATATGGAAGCCCGTTTCCGCCACTAAATAATAAAAAAAAAATAATAATTGCGACATTTTATCTCACAATTCTGACTTTTTTTCTCACAATTGCGAGTTATAAAGTCATTGATCTGCCGCGTCCCGACACGAGTTGTGTCGTGAACACATTATAATAAATATTTTAACTGTATTTTTAGCTGATAATGATGGAATTATTGTCTTATTACCTGAGAGGCATTAATATCTCTGAGCAAACGCGCTCTTGAGGGGATTTTAAATGCAAGCTTTGGCACTGAAACAGAACGGATGTGAGGTGATAACGTTCATATTCTGATGTGTTATTATGGAAATATAATCCCCAGAACATCACCACCCTCAGAATGTGCTGTATTTCACGATTTCCTGAGAGAACGAGTGTTCAGTAATGACACGTCCAGTTGGGCCTATAACATGTCGCTATACATACAGTCACCTGAGCGTGGCGCTGCTGGGATCATATTTCATAAATAACGCATCAGAATATGCTGTAAGGCAGGATTTCGTTTGAGAATGAATTGTATTGACCTCCATATGTGCTCGGTTTTGATCATATTATGATATGAAAGGTTTAAATTATGACAATCAAGAGACAAGGTGACACACACACACACACACACACACACACACACACACACACACTATGACTGGTAATTCATGCTTACAAAATAAATGTATTAATATTTTATGATAGTCCGTTAAAAACCAGAAATCAGTTCAATAGTTCATTTATTAATATAAACCTCATGTTTAATTCTTGCATCTATACCAAATATCATCAGTGGTTGGACAGTTTTTATGCATTTTGTTTCGTGATCTGACCAGAACAAATAGAAAGTCTCTGCAGCGGCGTTAAGCGATTGAAGCGCTCGTCTGTGTGTCGACTGCACAAGCACGCGCCACTGATAACAGCGGCAAGAGCGCCAGATCGCCTCTTATAACACACCAATGAAATGATGCTCTTCTAGTTAACCAGAGATGTTTTAGTTAGGTTCATCCGTGCATGAAGAGGTTTCAATGTTTCAAAAAGAACTGACTCACACACAACCGAAGAACACACACACACGCACACAACCGAAGGACACACACACACACACAACCCGAAGAACCGACTCACTCACACACCACATTCAGATAATCACAACCTTGAGGCGGATGGGCTATAACAGCAGAAGACTGTTGAAAAATGTTGCCTGGTCTGATGAGTCTCGATTTCTGTTGAGACATTCAGATGGTAGAGTCAGAATTTGGCGTAAACAGAATGAGAACATGGATCCATCATGCCTTGTTACCACTGTGCAGGCTGGTGGAGGTGGTGTAATGGTGTGGGGGATGTTTTCTTGGCACACTTTAGGCCCCTTAGTGCCAATTGGGCATCGTTTAAATGCCACGGCCTACCTGAGCATTGTTTCTGACCATGTCCATCCCTTTATGACCACCATGTTCCCATCCTCTGATGGCTACTTCCAGCAGGATAATGCACCATGTCACAAAGCTCCAATCATTTCAAATTGGTTTCTTGAACATGACAAAGAGTTGACTGTACTAAAATGGCCGCCACAGTCCCCAGATCTCAACCCAATAGAGCATCTTTGGGATGTGGTGGAACGGGAGCTTCGTGCCCTGGATGTGCATCCCACAAATCTCCATCAACTGCAAGATGCTCTCCTATCAATATGGGCCAACATTTCTAAAGAACGCTTTCAGCAGCTTGTTGAATCAATGCCACGTAGCAACATGAAATCATGACTTTGCGTAAACATACACGCCACTTTCTAAAGGCAAGTGTTATCTATACGCATTTTGAGCTATCCGCGTACATGTCTACGCCGTGTGATTCCGCGTGTGTCTACGCCTAAACGAACCATCATCTCCAGGTGTATTTCGCTGTGTGATTCCGCGTGTGTGTCTACACCTAAACGAACCATCATCTCCAGGTGTATTTCGCTGTGTGATTCCACGTGTGTGTCTACACCTAAACGAACCATCATCTCCAGGTGTATTTCGCTGTGTGATTCCGCGTGTGTGTCTACGCCTAAACGAACCATCATCTCCAGGTGTATTTCGCTGTGTGATTCCGCGTGTGTGTCTACGCCTAAACGAACCGTCATCTCCAGGTGTATTTCGCTGTGTGATTCCGCGTGTGTCTACGCCTAAACGAACCGTCATCTCCAGGTGTATTTCGCTGTGTGATTCCACGTGTGTCTACGCCTAAACGAACCGTCATCTCCAGGTGTATTTCGCTGTGTGATTCCGCGTGTGTCTACGCCTAAACGAACCGTCATCTCCAGGTGTATTTCGCTGTGTGATTCCACGTGTGTGTCTACACCTAAACGAACCATCATCTCCAGGTGTATTTCGCTGTGTGATTCCGCGTGTGTGTCTACGCCTAAACGAACCATCATCTCCAGGTGTATTTCGCTGTGTGATTCCACGTGTGTGTCTACACCTAAACGAACCATCATCTCCAGGTGTATTTCGCTGTGTGATTCCGCGTGTGTGTCTACGCCTAAACGAACCATCATCTCCAGGTGTATTTCGCTGTGTGATTCCGCGTGTGTCTACGCCTAAACGAACCGTCATCTCCAGGTGTATTTCGCTGTGTGATTCCACGTGTGTGTCTACACCTAAACGAACCATCATCTCCAGGTGTATTTCGCTGTGTGATTCCGCGTGTGTGTCTACGCCTAAACGAACCATCATCTCCAGGTGTATTTCGCTGTGTGATTCCGCGTGTGTGTCTACGCCTAAACGAACCGTCATCTCCAGGTGTATTTCGCTGTGTGATTCCGCGTGTGTGTCTACGCCTAAACGACCCATCATCTCCAGGTGTATTTCGCTGTGTGATTCCGCGTGTGTCTACGCCTAAACGAACCATCATCTCCAGGTGTATTTCGCTGTGTGATTCCGCGTGTGTGTGTCTACGCCTAAACGAACTATCATCTCCAGGTGTATTTCGCTGTGTGATTCCGCGTGTGTGTCTACGCCTAAACGAACTATCATCTCCAGGTGTATTTCGCTGTGTGATTCCGCGTGTGTGTCTACGCCTAAACGACCCATCATCTCCAGGTGTATTTCGCCGTGTGATTCCGCGTGTGTGTCTACGCCTAAACGAACCATCATCTCCAGGTGTATTTCGCCGTGTGATTCCGCGTGTGTGTCTACGCCTAAACGAACCATCATCTCCAGGTGTATTTCGCTGTGTGATTCCGCGTGTGTGTCTACGCCTAAACGAACCATCATCTCCAGGTGTATTTCGCCGTGTGATTCCGCGTGTGTGTCTACGCCTAAACGAACCATCATCTCCAGGTGTATTTCGCCGTGTGATTCCGCGTGTGTGTCTACGCCTAAACGAACCATCATCTCCAGGTGTATTTCGCTGTGTGATTCCGCGTGTGTGTCTACGCCTAAACGAACCATCATCTCCAGGTGTATTTCGCCGTGTGATTCCGCGTGTGTGTCTACGCCTAAACGACCCATCATCTCCAGGTGTATTTCGCTGTGTGATTCCGCGCGTGTGTGTCTACGCCTAAACGAACCATCATCTCCAGGTGTATTTCGCTGTGTGATTCCGCGTGTGTGTCTACGCCTAAACGAACCATCATCTCCAGGTGTATTTCGCTGTGTGATTCCGCCAACCTGATCTGACAGAATTAATTTTATATTTTGGCAACGAACTCCACTCCTACCCTAAACCTACACACACTCAATGTGTGTGTGTGTGTGTGATGGGTAGGTTTAGGGGCTGTGTGTGTGTGTGATGGGTAGGTTTAGAGGCTGTGTGTGTGTGTGTGTGTGATGGGTAGGTTCAGGGGCTGTGTGTGTGTGTGATGGGTAGGCTTAGGGGCTGTGTGTGTGATGGGTAGGTTTAGGGGCTGTGTGTGTGTGTGATGGGTAGGTTTAGGGGCTGTGTGTGTGTGTGTGTGTGATGGGTAGGTTCAGGGGCTGTGTGTGTGTGTGATGGGTAGGCTTAGGGGCTGTGTGTGTGTGTGTGTGTGTGTGTGATGGGTAGGCTTAGGGGCTGTGTGTGTGTGTGTGTGTGTGTGTGTGTGTGTGTGTGTGTGTGTGTGTGTGTGTGTGTGTGTGTGTGTGTGTGTGTGTGTGTGTGTGTGTGATGGGTAGGCTTAGGGGCTGTGTTTGTGTGTGTGTGTGTGTGTGTGTGTGTGATGGGTAGGCTTAGGGGCTGTGTGTGTGTGTGATGGGTAGGTTTAGGGGCTGTGTGTGTGTGTGATGGGTAGGTTTAGGGGCTGTGTGTGTGTGAGTGTGTGTGTGTGATGGGTAGGTTTAGGGGCTTTGTGTGTGTGTGATGGGTAGGCTTAGGGGCTGTGTGTGTGATGGGTAGGTTTAGGGGCTGTGTGTGTGTGTGATGGGTAGGCTTAGGGGCTGTGTGTGTGATGGGTAGGTTTAGGGGCTGTGTGTGTGTGTGATGGGTA
The DNA here is from genome assembly GCF_024679245.1 of Pseudorasbora parva. Lineage (NCBI taxonomy): Eukaryota > Metazoa > Chordata > Actinopteri > Cypriniformes > Gobionidae > Pseudorasbora > Pseudorasbora parva. Next base: position 42,260,376 of record NC_090189.1, on the reverse strand, counting down.
GGTTTAGGGGCTGTGTGTGTGTGTGTGTGTGATGGGTAGGTTCAGGGGCTGTGTGTGTGTGTGATGGGTAGGCTTAGGGGCTGTGTGTGTGTGTGTGTGTGTGTGTGATGGGTAGGCTTAGGGGCTGTGTGTGTGTGTGTGTGTGTGTGTGTGTGTGTGTGTGTGTGTGTGTGTGTGTGTGTGTGTGTGTGTGATGGGTAGGCTTAGGGGCTGTGTTTGTGTGTGTGTGTGTGTGATGGGTAGGCTTAGGGGCTGTGTGTGTGTGTGTGATGGGTAGGTTTAGGGGCTGTGTGTGTGTGTGATGGGTAGGTTTAGGGGCTGTGTGTGTGTGAGTGTGTGTGTGTGTGATGGGTAGGTTTAGGGGCTTTGTGTGTGTGTGATGGGTAGGTTTAGGGGCTGTGTGTGTGTGTGTGTGTGATGGGTAGGTTTAGAGGCTGTGTGTGTGTGTGATGGGTAGGTTTAGGGGCTGTGTGTGCGTGTGATGGGTAGGTTTAGGGACTGTGTGTGTGTGTGATGGGTAGGTTTAGGGGCTGTGTGTGTGTGTGTGTGTGTGTGTGATGGGTAGGTTTAGGGGCTGTGTGTGTGTGAGTGTGTGTGTGATGGGCAGGTTTAGGGGCTGTGTGTGTGTGTGTGTGTGTGTGTGTGTGTGTGTGTGTGTGTGTGATGGGTAGGTTTAGGGGCTTTGTGTGTGTGTGATGGGTAAGTTTAGGGGCAGTGTGTGTGTGTGTGTGATGGGTAGGTTTAGGGGCTGTGTGTGTGTGTGATGGGCAGGTTTAGGGGCTGTGTGTGTGTGTGTGTGTGTGTGTGTGTGTGTGTGTGTGTGTGTGTGTGTGTGTGTGTGTGTGTGTGTGTGTGTGTGTGTGTGTGTGTGTGTGTGTGTGTGTGTGTGTGTGTGTGTGTGTGATGGGTAGGTTTAGGGGCTTTGTGTGTGTGTGATGGGTAGGTTTAGGGGCAGTGTGTGTGTGTGTGTGATGGGTAGGTTTAGGGGCTGTGTGTGTGTGTGTGTGTGTGTGTGTGTGTGTGTGTGTGTGTGATGGGTAGGCAAAAGGGGGTCAAACACAGGGGGTATATACACTCACCTAAAGGATTATTAGAAACACCACACTAATACTGTGTTTGAGGCCCTTTTGCCTTCAGAACTGCCTTAATTCTTTGTGTCATAAACAGGTGAGGAACTTTTCAACTTGTGCGAATCACGCGTTTAGCTCAATTCGTGCCGCAGATTGGCTATTCACATCTTTGCATTGACTTAACATGTAAATCACTCACACTTATCGCTTCATTCACGTCTGGTGTGAACGCACCATAAGAGGCTGGATCAAGACTGGAGCTGACAGACTCTCTAGTTCCCTCGGCGTAAACCAAGCAGAGAGCAACCACTGATTGCCTTAGTAGGAGAAAATACTATGGTAGTCAATGGTTGCTGTTACATTTCTCAAAATATCTGAACAAAGAAACCTACACAGGTTAGGACAACCTGAGGGAGAGGAAATGATGAAATAATTGTAATTTTTGTGTGAACTATCTTTATAGTATTAGTTATCTCCGACTGGCAAAGTCAGACATCATTAGGTGATAGTCACAGGTGATGGTCACAGGTGATGGTCACAGGTGATGGTCACAGGTGATGGTCATCTGAAGTCCTCCAGGAGTCGAGGCACCTGTTCACAGGTGATGGTCACAGGTGATGGTCACAGGTGATGGTCATCTGAAGTCCTTCAGGAGTCGAGGCACCTCTTCACAGGTGATGGTCACAGGTGATGGTCATCTGAAGTTAGTGTCCCCAACTAAGTAAGCCAAAGCGACGGTGGCAAGGAACTAAAATGAAGTCTTCATGATAGGCTGGATCCAGACTGGAGCTGACAGACTCTCTGGTTCCCTCGGGATGGCCGTCCAGATAAAATAAAACAGAACAGGAAAATAATTAGCATAGCTGCTGTTCAAAGCATTAAGCAAAGGCAATCATGTGCGCTGATATAACTGGAGTGCAAGGTGATGAGATGCATTATGTGAATGCTTGGCTAAAGAGATGCGGCTTTAATCCAGAGTCAACTGGGCGAGTGAACTGGGGGAGTGAACTGGGGGAGTCAACCCTGGGCGAGTGAACTGGGGGAGTCAACCCTGGGGGAGTCAACCCTGGGGGAGTCAACTGGGCGAGTCAACCCTGGGCGAGTGAACTGGGGGAGTCAACCCTGGGGGAGTGAACTGGGGGAGTCAACCCTGGGCGATTGAACTGGGGGAGTCAACCCTGGGGGAGTGAACTGGGGGAGTCAACCCTGGGCGATTGAACTGGGGGAGTCAACCCTGGGCGAGTGAACTGGGGGAGTCAACCCTGGGCGATTGAACTGGGGGAGTCAACCCTGGGCGAGTGAACTGGGGGAGTCAACCCTGGGGGAGTGGGGGAATGAGTCTGACGCCATTGGCTATGGCCGGATGGCAGTGCATTTTGGGAACGGGACAATGTCTTCTTTTCCTCTCTTCCCTCTCACGTCTCTGTTGCTCCTCATGCTTCCGTCTCCTTCTCTCACCTCACCTGTCCAAACCCCCGAATGCTGCGGACGCCATGACTGGGAGTGTAGAGCGCCGTCCCATAAGCACCTCCGGCCTGTGAGCGGGTGAGGGTGTGAGAGTTGGGGGTTCCCCACCCACAAACACCACCCAGCACCCTCCCCCCACACAAACACCACCCAGCACCCTCTCCACACACAAACCCCACCCAACACCCTCCCCACACACAAACACCACCCAACACCCTCCCCCCACACAAACACCACCCAACACCCTCCCCCCACACAAACACCACCCAACAATGCCCCATTATAACCTCCCCCCTCACGAACTTGACTAACACCTGCAACACCCCCCCCCCCCCCCCCCCCCGAAACACGAATTACACCACGACGGATCCCAACCCCCCCCTCTCACGAACTTGACTAACACCTGCAACACCCCCCTCCCTCCCCCGGAAACACGAATTACACCACGACGGATCCCAACCCCCCCCTCTCACGAACTTGACTAACACCTGCAACACCCCCCCCCTCCCCCGGAAACACGAATTACACCACGACGGATCCCAAACCCCCCCCATGAACGTGACTAACCCGAACACCCCCCCTCCCCCCCAAAAAACGGCGAATTACGCCACAACGGATCCCAACCCCCCCACGAACGTGACTAACCCTGAACTCCCCCCCCAAAAAACAAACAAACAATCTAAACAAATTACACCGCAACGTATCCCCCCCCACGTACGTGACTAACCCCTAAACCCCCTACCCCCCCACCCAAAAAAACTATTAATTACACCGCAACGGATCACCACCCACCCACGCCCACGAATGTGACTAACCCCCACACCTCCCACAGGTCAAGGGCACTCACGAGAAGTAGCTCCACACCGCTCCAGTCACGGCATCTGCAACACCTGTGAGTCGGAACAGACGAGGCGAGAGAAAGGAGACGGAAGCACGAGGAGTGACAGAGTAGAGAGAGAAGAGAGAGGAAAAGAAAAAAGGAAATGCACTGCCATCCGGGCCCCAGTGGCGCTTTTTTTACATTGCCCATTTAATTAATACCATTCCCCCTTAACTGATGCCACTCCCCCTTAATTGATGCCACTCCCCCTTAACTTATGCCACTCCCCCTTAACTTATGCCACTCCCCCTTAACTGATACCACTCCCCCTTAACTGAGGCCACTCCCCCTTAACTGAGGCCACTCCCCCTTAACTGAGGCCACTCCCCCTTAACTGACACCACTCCCCCTTAACTGACACCACTCCCCCTTAACAAATGCCACTCCCCCTTAACTGACGTCACTCCCCCTTAACTGATACCACTCCCCCTTAATTGATGCCACTCCCCCTTAACTGACACCACTCCCCCTTAACTGACACCACTCCCCCTTAACAAATGCCACTCCCCCTTAACTGACGTCACTCCCCCTTAACTGATGCCACTCCCCCTTAACTGACGCCACTCCCCCTTAACTGACGCCACTCCCCCTTAACTGAGGCCACTCCCCCTTAACTGACGCCACTCCCCCTTTGACAAATGATTATTGCCTGTTGTTGAATCTGTTTGTAATTGTGTGTGGATCAGTGGAGTAAAGGAAGAGCTCTTAAAATTCTCCTTAACTGATCATCGGCTGAACCAGGGATCATTTAAAACGTCCTGCAAGGTTGTCTCCAGTTCAGACCTTCGCTGTATTGCCAGTCGCCAGAGAAGAAAGGAGCATTCTGTGAACGAGATTAGAGGAAAGCAGATTAGTCATGAGGTCCGGTAATGTGTTACTATGACTAACATTCATTATCTTTATTGTTATTCATCTCACCAAAGGACACGCGCCTTTTCCAAAACGGGCGCTTGATGTTGTCGACCAGCGCGTACATCACGTTGAAATATGATTCTGCGTACTTTAATTTTTCCCACCGATTAAACCAGGCTTCGAGTAAAGCTTGCTGAAATTCTGTCATATTCTTCAATGGCTGCCTTGGTGCCCGAGTATTAGGGTCAATTATATTGATCTGGAGTGTGTTGGGGTCGATGGTTATTTCATGCACATAGATTGGCGGGTAAACCCCAAGATCCCAGGAGGTTTTGAGAGTCTCAAAGAGTCGCCTCATGATGATTCTCGCATCTTTTTCCTTCATTGAAGAGCCTTTCATTTCAATATATTCTTCCAAGGTGATAAAGCACACAGAAGCGCTCGGCGATGGCTGAGCATCATCACGCGTCGCCTCGGTCTCGAGTGGATCCGTGGCTGCTGCAGACTCACGCTTCACAAGAGCACACACTCTGTTCGTGACGGTTTGGATGCTTCGTTTCACCACCTTCCTCACTTTCCTCCATTTAGTGTTTTTTTCTGCAAGTTTAGAAACATGTTTTATTAGCACAGATTACAGCTTGATGATTAATGTAACACTTCAGTCATGAGTTATTATAAATCATGAACTAATCATGTAAACATGACTAGAACATATTTACCGCTGATAAACCATCAAGGTGCGTTCACACCTGACGCGAATGAAGCGTTACGCGCAAGTGATTTACGTCAATGCAAAGACGCGAATAGACATTCAGCCGCCTGGCAGAAGCCCCTCTCATGATGCAAATTCACGTCTGTTGTGAAGTGAATGTCAAGCGCAAATGAAGCAAGGAAACTCAAAATGTTCGCGCTCGAATAGGGCGCTTTATTACCTTCATTCGTGTCTTGTGTGAACGGCCCATTAGGATGTCACAGCTTTCAAACGCTCTCAACGCAATAGCTGCGTGTGCACCTGACTTTTTAGCTCCGCCCACACGATACGCCTCCAGCCGCTTGGTTTTATTCGGAAAAACTCGCTACAGCGTATTTTTCTTTTAAAAATATGATAAAACTAAAGACTTTTCTAACTAATACGAGTTATAAATATATTGGTTTTATATTTACCCACAGAGGTGCGTCATACGCCGCTTAGCGCTAAAAGGGATGTAGTACACAAGCAGGAAAGTTTGTTCCATCATCCCACCTGGATAGGCTGAACCCATTTCCGTTAAACTTCACCATCAACAGGGAAGGAATAAAACGACAGATATGGCTGCGTTTGGGAATAACAAGAGCAGCCCGGTAAGCTACAATAACTCTTGCTCGTTGCGTGCGCCATTTGTTTGCCTGTTGCCCTGACTGGTGAGGAAGAAGATTACCACGACGATTACGTATTTCCGGTACCAAATATGGAAGTTGCGAGAAGGCTCTATTTATTGCTGCATTCAAGTCATAAAGTTAAGGATCGTGAAGATAGTTTTTACGAGTTAAACGCACAAGAACATCACCACAAAGTCGTAAATACCAGTGGGAAGATCTGTACGAGTTAGGGGCGTGTCCGTGAGAAACATGGCGGAAACAATGGATGAATACATTGCTAAATGAATAGATGAATACATTGATGGATAAATGGATAGATGGATACAGACGTTGGTCTGTAGTTGTATATAACGGGTATTTAGCAGTGACACTGTCAGGCTTTGTCATTAACAACAAAGTAAGCTAGCATTGTAATATGTAACGACGATACCGTTTACAGTGGCTTCATAAAAACGTAAACGATTAAAACTCACCTGATGCGCATTCTTTGTTCTTCAGTTTCTATAAGCACAGTTAACAAACCTAAAGTACCTTGCCCCATATAACAGTAGAGCTGATATTTTCAAACATTATTATGATAAATACTTTGCTTGTTACATATGCGTGCAACATTTCAGCCCTTAATAAATGATAAATGTGAGTTATATTGTGTGCGATGCTGTAGTGTAATGAATAATGCGTTCTGAGTGTCGTTATGTGTCTTGAGTTCGCTCACGTGATTTAAGTTTCGCGCTTCGGAACGTCAGATTCTGCGATAGAGACAGCATTAAAATGGGGCGTAGCACCAAACTCTGGGCCCCGTATACTCTCAATGTCAGTCGGCCCCTACACATGCCATCGTACGGTGCGGGTTAGCAAAATGAAAACTCAATTTTGAATGATTTTATTTTAATTATTTGAATATAAATAAAAAATCTATTTTTGTGCTCAAATACCTTTAAACCTTAGGCTACATCGGGTTTGTCATTTTGATCCATGATACTAATGCAAGTTTTAAATTAAAAACATTTATTTTTGAACAGGCGAACGCGAGACAACTGTACCCTCAGAAACCAATCAAATAAGCTAAGCCTGCCATAATTAAAAAAAATGTCAACTATAAAAATAAAATAAAGTCAAATGAGATGTAATCTACATCCCAGAATGCCCACTGACGAGTCTTTTTGTTTGTGAAATCAGTGATGAGATCTGCTGTGATATTGCTCAAATCAATATTACCTGTGTGCGCTTGAGAACACAGTTATATTAGTAGGCACATCTACATGTGCAGAAATATAGGCAGATCATTTATTAAGGAGTTTGAGAATATATCACACATTATAAGCAATAGTAGGGCTAGTAGCTTTACACTGTGCTGCCACGCGTTCCACCACTCCAATAGCACTAGGCAATAGCACACACATTGAATCAAAAGGCTTACTTATTTAAGGTAAACAGCTTACAATTAGGAAGCAAGGGGGGAGCTGGCCCTTTGAGCAATGATCTCACCTTGTGTTTCCTCATTTCTGCTCTCAGCCTCATCTCCAGGACAGCAGCCAGGACTGGCCAGTGCTGCTACTGCTGCTGTGTCACTGGCTGTTTCTGAAACTGGTTAATGTTGGCAACCTGACGTTAGCTGGCCTGGCCCATAATTTACTTACAGCAACAAGCATTCTCTCAGTTGGTGTTAGCAATATATTTTTAAATCAATAATGACATCAATTGGAGGAGCCGATTAATTCGAATTAGGCTAAAAAAACAACAACTTTTTATGGGATTTCAAAGGGCCCTCTCCCTAGACGGGCATCAAACACAACCCTGCCTCTTTTGGTTTATATTTAAAACATTAAACACATTAATATGTGCTTTCAGACAAGTGTGCATATTATCACTGTAATAAAACACAACTCTCTCGTTTTTAAAATGTCAGTTTATGTATTATAGCCATTATAAAAGTACGAGTAAAAGGTATAAGAAGAAATAAAGCAAACAATTCAGTCAAGACAAGATGTGGTGTAATTGGTGTAATTGGTGTTTCCGGGGGGGGGGGGGGGGGGGGTTGCAGGTGTTAGTCAAGTTCGTGAGGGGGGGGGGGGTTGTAATGGGGCATTGTTGGTGTGTGGGACAAGACAAGAGTAACGTAAAGTTAAATAGCTTAAACATAAAGTAATGAAACTTAACTTTGCCCTCAGCCTAAAGATTTGCCAGGGGAAAAAAATATAGATCCATGAGACCAAAGATTTGACGAATTATATGTCATGTTTAACCACTACAGAGACAGCAGAGTCAGCGGCAGACGTCAGAAGGTCACGCCGAGGAAAGGCTGCTCTCCCCGGGGTAAACGAGCGATGAGCGCCGCTGATCGACTGGATCGCAGAACTCCGAAAACGCCAAATCAGATATGCGCTCTCTTTAGAAATAAACTCAGGTTTGAGATTTAAAGTACATTCTCGACTGAAAAAGTCTTAAAAGTACATTTCGTCCCACATTAAGTAGTGTTTTTGAATTACGCTGCGGGTTTCTCGGTTGCTCTTGTTGCGGCTGTTGTTATGGCAACAAAATACTCCCTCGGCTGCTATTTTGAACCAAACTCTATTTTTACTAAAAGAGCGCTCTTGCCAACTTTTTCTAGACGCACCCAGGTGTCCCCTGTATTATTTCTGTACCCGTTACTCGGTGTTGATGTGTGTTAATCCATCCCTCACCTGTTGGGCTGTCCTGCGAGCTGTTTTCCGCCGGATCTGATGCGCTGGTGCTGAGATTGCTCTCCTCAGGTAAATACTCAAACGCATCCACGAACTCTTCGTCGCTACTCTCCATCTCCTCAGGTCTCGCTACTGTAGACGACATTTTAGACAACTGCTTACCAGGAGACTTCAGGTGTGTGTGACACTTCGTGCAGATTTTTCTCTCAGATATTCGCCGAACTCAACTTGCTCAGCGCGATCGGGTTATAAGCACTGTCCGTCTGTGACGTCACGATCAGAACTGCCGCGCCTGTGACGTCACACATCATGGCCAGTCGAGCGCGAAGCTGAGGCCAATGACGCGAATTTATCCATCTTTTGTATATTTCTGTCTTAAATGTATGTGATCCAAAATACAGCAAAAACAATATTGGGAAATATTTTTACAATTTAAAATTACTTTTCTCTCTCTGTGTGAATATATAGGCCTAGTAAAGTATAATTTATTCCTGTGATCAAAGCTGAATTGATCATCATTTTAGTCTTCAGTGTCACATATCCTTCACAAATCACTTTGATATGAGGATTTGAGCTCAATGAACATTTATTATTATCATTAATGGTGAAAACAGTAGAGTAGCCTACATTTTTATTTAGGATTATATAATGAATAGAAAGTAAAAAACACTTCCCATTTTTGGGAAACATATTCAACCAGGACGCATTAAATGTCTGAAGTGACAGTATACACATTTATAATTCTGCAAAAGCTGTATATTTTTATTGATCTTTAATATAAATATTTTGCATTATAAATGTAGGCCTAGGCTATCTTTAACCCTCTGCCCCACGAACGCAGGCACGTTTATTCCTTAAAGCTCCACTGTGTGATATTAGATCAGTTTGAATGTTTTTGTCTTGTACTACCGTTACCCAATCAGGGAGAGGCATAAGAATATCTATAAATCTTTAGCACGTCACATTCTTCTTTCTTCTTTTTTCCAGAGATTTGAAAAAACTACCTAAATATGGAGAGAAAACAGTATCAAAACCTTCCACAAATGTACGCGAGAGATCCACATTCGCGTGTACCAATCCACAAATGCACGCGAGAGATCCACACACACACAAAGCAATCCACAAATGCATGCGAGAGATCCACACACACAAAGCAATCCACAAATGCATGCGAGAGATCCACACACACAAAGCAATCCACAAATGCACGCGAGAGATCCACACACACATTTAATTATGTGTAAATTACACACCTGTAATTTAATGCACAGTCTTTTGCATTGGTGTTCTTCTTAGAATGCCCCTGAATATGCGCTTTTGTACCTGTGGAATGTTTTAAGACTGTCCGTGGCCTTGATTCACAAATGCACAGAAGCCTATCCCTATCTGTCCCAAAGATGCCATACAGTGTTCTTCCTCCAGAGGACGCTTACCGGCCTTCGAACTGAATCTTCCAAAGGGCTAAATTCATTTTGTTTTCTGACTTTTCTTATCAGTCGGTCATAGTCGGTCATCAAGTGTTGCCATAGCGCGTTGCTATGGGTTGCATGCGATTTACTGGCTGTTTTTCCACAGCTAAAACGCTTAACGTGGCTTAATGCACTAAGACTGTTAAAAACACACCAAACTCAGTCTTCTTAACTAAGCACATGTAAGAAAATTAGTTCAACATATATTTTTTTGCTCTTCCAACATTTTATTAATTGGATTTTTTAGTGTTGTGACATCCCTAATAACTACTAGTATTAAATTACTACCATTAGTAATATAAATTGGAGATGTTGCTGATATGATCATTCATAGTAGTAGTAAGAGATTTTTCCTTATTTTACTATAAATCATTTAGTCACAAATCTGTTCTCTCTAGAAATAAGCATTTTTCAAGAGTATGGCTGTTTGGCTATTTTCCCTCTCTCTTTGAAAGTTATGAAACTGTTACTGCATTTCTATTTTGCCATTTGAGCAAATGGTGACAATATTTAATGTACTCCTACAGTCACCACTATAAAAGTGAACTCAACTACGATGACTTCCACTGAGAAACCCAGAAATGTGAAAAGGGTCTATGAAGCTCAACATAAAAACTGCATTATCACTGAAGTGAAGGCTAATGAGTATTCAGTTGATAAAGGACAATATAATGTTGCAACTAAATGATAATAGTTTAGAGTAAGAGATTTGTGACCAGTAGTGGAACTAAAGGGACCAAATGAGTGCTTGTCATGCCGTAAAGCCAGCCAATCATGAAACGGTGTCAAGCAGCCGCTCTGGAGAAGCTGCGAAGAAAGCACCAGTCAGCTGCTCGAGCCACTTACAGCACTTTGGAATTGGCATGATCTCACGTCAGACAACTTCTACCCAGAATGCACTGGTAAAGTAAGCCACTGACCAGTCTGTGCGTTGCTGCATGAAGTTGAACAAGCCTTTTGAGAACACAGAAATATGATAGGGAGAACAAAGAAATATAACAAGTCAGATACAAGCAAGAATTGATGTCAGCTTTATTGAGGAACTTTCTTTTGCCCTTGAACCACCACAGGACCAAGTGTAGCCTTGCCTTCCCACTGAACACCTAGAGAGAGGAGAGCCAGGTTAGAGCAGTTAAGACGTCAAACGCAACCTTAAGAGCAAAAGTTACTAACCTCCATAGGGAGAAGCAGCAATTCCACCATCAGGACCACATGTTGAGTCACAGCAACCACAAACTTGGTCATTTCCATCAGCAGCAAACCACCTGAACCAAGACAAAGACACCACCTTCAACATGAGCAAAGGCAGCTTTAAAATAAGATAAAGTGCAACGTACCCATTGGCAAATGAACAGGATTTGTGCTGAGCGTCACTGGGTGCAGAAGCAATAGTTGCCTTCACAACACATGTTATGTAGATCTGCAAGGGATGACAGACACGTCAGAAAACCAAAGAAGATGGGAAGAGAAGTCGAATTAACTCATGATATGCGTAGTACATACAGAAGGACTGGAGCTCTCCTGGAACACGAACGCCTCCAGCTGGATCTGGACCTTGTCAACCTGGGACCGAGGCATGAAGCGGGAGCTGGAAGCTGTAGCCTTGGCATCCACAAAGCACCTGAAGACAAAGAGCAACTCAACTATAGAGAAAGTGAGCAACTAGACCCTAGCCATGACTGGTTAAAAAGCAACCAAAACGGTCCTATAGCATCAAGGGCCATGACCTTACCCATGATTCTCAATGAAGGAATATCTCGGAAGGGAGTTCACATCAGGCCCTTGAGTGGCCACACAGCTGTCCACAAACACACGCAGAGGCACATGATTGTACTGCTTCACAGATGCCTCAATGTTAATAATGCCACCCAGGAAATAGATGGATGAAGGTCTCTGACTGGACCAATCATCTGCAGAGAAAGAGGGAACATTTTAGAAAAATAAAAAATAAATCCTTATTCTTGTTTATCAAAAACCTGTACTAACCCATCATAAGCTTCAGGGAGAACACCAAGGCTTCTTCACCAACCTCCGTTGAGGCATAAGGGACCCATGTTGGCCTCAAGGCATCACTGCTTACATTCTGAAGCCTGTGGTTCATTAAAGGACCCATTAAATGGGCTCCCCGTTGCGCGAGAGGAAGTGAAAGTCACAGACCACTTACCTTTGATAGCGGCATTGAACACCAACAACTGCACCCTCGACCCGGGTAATCGGAGTACCTGCAAGAGCCTCAGGGGTGTAGGTAAGAGAGAAGGTGTAGACAAGCTCATCCTCATTCATCTGGAAGAGATTGAAGTAGTTAAAACAACTGTTCCTCACTAAGATGATTGGGTGAACCACCCCTTTAAGAAAGGTTTATACCAGCTGCCCTGGCATTGCAAATACTACAGCCATGTGAACTGACACTCCTTGAGGACTTTGGATATCCTCAACTAGAATAAACAGATTCAGGAGTACTTACCATCTGCACGCTGTTGCAGTCCTGTAACTCATACTCAAAGATGAGCACCTTAGACTGAGAGTCCTGACCAACAACAGGACAGCCGCCTAAAGACAGGCCAGTTGGCTGGATCAAATGACCATTGCTAAACAAGTCCTGCTGGACCTCTACAAGAACCCGGTTCTCTCCGCATTGAACCGCTACGCTGCTGGGAGTCACGGGTTGCCTCAACTGGAAGTTCACCGCCAACTCGCTCTGCACCTCGGGAACAATGGGATACTTCCAATCCAAAGGCTTCACTGGACCCTGCAACAGCTGCTTCTCCTGAAGGCCAAAAGGCTCCTGTGCAAGGCCTCCGGAGGAAGAACCCAAAGGACTCTGAAACTGAGAAGACACTTGCAAAGTGTTCCGGAGCCCTGGAGGAGAAAGGGCAGGACTTCTGGAAGCTGGATCTGATTTTGGCCCCATGCTTCTTGGACTTTGACTGTATCTCAAACTTCCCCATGCATTAGGCAGATCAAATGCAACAATCACAACCACCACTAAGACACCTTTCAGAAACTCCATCATAGCAAACTTTGACACAAATGCCACAACACACACCAGTGCTTGGCTTGGCCATTTTGTACAGCATTGAGTGAAGGTGGCTCCTCCCCTTTTAGTTTAATTGATTACCTTTGATTCTCCTCTGGACCTGTAGAGTTTATCCATCTCTGGCACCCACAGCTCTGCGTTTTGTATGTCTGCGGTTACACTGGCACAAAAAAATCAGATTTTTTTACTCACATCTAACCCAGATCAAAATTTGTTGCATGCATATAAACGCAAAAATATATATATATTTTTTGCATCCATTCTGAGCCACTCCCAGATGTGTTTTTAAATCAGATACATATCCGATATCTGGACATCTGACCAACGTCTAAATATGAATATCTTATTCCCATTGGCAGTCCAAGCCACCACAAGGCCAGAGTAACACATTTGGCCACAAAGATAGCTTTTTATGTCGCATTATGAAGCAGATGTGCCTGTATAAGCTCACATTAAAATTACTGCTATTATCCGGTCTATCCGTTGTCAGATTGAGCTGCAAACATCCATGACAGATTTGAACTTATCCAAACAGGAAAATAATCATGGCCACCCGACATGAATTTTCCGGCAAGGAGCTAAAAACCGAAACATGAAGTCCGACACTTTCTGCTTCCAATAGGGATGCTTGTGCTGTTTGAATAGTTTATCAAAGATGGAGTGAAATAAATGCAATATTTGTCAAATACACAGATGTTTCAAAGACATCATAGTTATTAGGGGTGGGACAAAAAAAAAAAAAAATCGATATGCCGATTTATCGCGATATTTCCAGCCACGAGACGTTATCGATACTCTAGCACCAAGTATCAATATATTTTTTGTATAGGCTACATAGGCCTACCCACAGCTGCGTTCAGTCGCTTCCGTGTTTATCTAAGCGCAGGGCTCCAGACTGTAGCCGAATATACACTAGTGTCTGTGAATATTAAACTGCAAAATACTATTTAATAATTACTGAACTCTTGCATGTTCTGCGTCTCTGAACGACGGGCACTGATCTGTTATTATCTATTGCGCTGATGCACGCGAGTGCACACACACACACACACACACACACGCGCAAGCACAAGCACGTGACACTTGCTCGCAGTCTTGTTAGCCTTAAAAGCTTAATCTGCCCTCTCACTATATGAGGACACTAATGCATAAACTGTCACTGTCAGGAAGTCTTTTATTCCTGACATTTTATTTTGAAACTGTAATGATGTCATATCCTTTCCGAGCGCATCACATCATCATTGCCGACTCGGCATTCTGTGGGATGGTGGCTCGCGTGTGCGTAACCTAATCGAACCCCCCACCTATATACCTATTTGTACACCAATGATTGTACCCAAACTACAATATTAAAGTTTGCTGGAATAACTTCTCCGTGCCCTTCTCTCTGACTGGAGCCCTGAGCCCTGTCAAAGGGCCCTGCCAGACCAGTATTATCCCCTTCAGAGTGTCCCACTCTATCATATGGTCCTTCGAGCCGGATCTGACAGATCCAGCAGTGCGTTCTCGACCCCAGCGGAAGATACAGTTACCAGCATCCCTTGCAAACTTTGAAGTTGGGTACACACTGAGAGTCACAGTACTCCCTTCCACCGAAGCTGAGGAACTCGGAGCAGCAGCAACAGCTCAAGACATCCCAATCCCTGATCCATTTTCACTGCCATCTGTGAGAGCAGAGTCATGTCGATCCTGGATATCTTCTCATCGTAGCAGACCGAGATCTCGAGCCAGTGCTGCCTCATCAACCTAGAGGTCCATTGCAGACGGGCTATCCTAGCTACAAAGTGCCATGTTGGAGGAACAGGTCAAGCGGATGGAATTAGCAGAAGTGCAGTGGCAGATCATGGAGCAGACGCTAGTGGACGAGCAGTGTACTCTTCTAGACAAAGAAGCCAGAGATGCCCTCTATGAGAAGGAGGAACTTCTCAGAGAACAAGAACGTCAGAGACGTCGACTGGAGGAGAAAGCAGAGATGGCATACAAGAGTAGAGAGGCTATCACCAGGCATCAGATGTTGCGGAACGGCGACAGAAAGAGAAAGAGATGGAATTGACGCAAGCGGCTCTTATCATGTCTTTCCTGAAGGAAGAAGGAATTGAGAGTTCCGTTTCTCCAAGCCCCTCAGTGAAAGTGAGTACAACCGAATCTATTTGGTCCCTACAATGTCAAGGTGGGCCGGTGCACAGAAAAGCGGTGGGGTCTGATTTTCAAGTGCATGACGACGAGCTGTGTGCATCTTGACCTACTGGAGAGCATAGACACTGATGCTTTCCTGATGTCTCTCCGCCACCTCATCGCCCGCCGCGGAAAGCTATTTGAGATCCTGGCTGACAGAGGAACCAACTTCCGAGGTGGAGCTGCGGAGCTGCAAGCCAGTTTTGCCGCTTTAGAAGTTTCTCTTCAAGAACAGCTGGCCAGACAGCAAATCGAGTTCCGTTTCAACCCCCCTGGCTCTCCACACTTTGGGGGAACATGGGAACGAGGGATCAAGTCGATTCAGTCAGCTCTCCAAGTTATCCTTCAGGACCACACCATCGCTGATCCTGTGCTGAAAACTGTGCTGATTGAAGTGGAAGGAATACTCAATGCTAAATCGCTTGGGTACCTCTCCTCCGATGCTGCAGATCCGGATCCTGTCACGCCAAATCTACTGTTGATGGGACGCCGTGACGCATCACTCTCACAGGCTGTCTATGCATCTAGTGACCTTCTCAGCAGAAGAAGATGGCGCCACAGGCAGATCCTGGCGGACCATTTCCGGTCCAACTTTATCCTTCATCATCTTCAGAAGTGGTTGAAGTGGCACAAGGACACAGACAATCTGGCTGCTGGCCAGGTGGTGATGGTGGTTGATGCACAGCTACCCAGAGCTCAGTGGCCCATCGGGAGAGTGGTGAAGACCTGTTCCGGTTTGGATGGACGAGTCAGGGCAGCGGAAGTTAAGATCAAGGGACAGACCTACCTACGGCCAGTTGTGCGCCTTGTGCGGCTGCCAGCCTGGGAGGATGAAGATGACACCAACTAAGTAGACTTTCCTTTTGGATTCAAATTTATCGCTAAATTTGGGAGCGCTATGTCAGGAAGTCTTTTATTCCTGACATTTTATTTTGAAACTGTAATGATGTCATATCTTTTCCGAGCGCATCACATCATCATTGCCGACTCCGCATTCTGTGGGATGGTGGCTCGCGTGTGCGTAACCTAATCAAAAACCAGACACACACAAACACACACACCCCACCTATATACCTATTTGTACACCAATGATTGTACCCAAACTACAATATTAAAGTTTGCAGGAATAACTTCTCCGTGCCCTTCTCTCTGACCGGAGCCCTGTCAAAGGAAACTGCCAGACCAGTATTATCCCCTTCAGAGTGTCCCACTCTAGTCACTTAATTAGATTTTACCATTTCATTGGAGAAAACTATCATATCATGAATACAGACACTTGAAGGTCGTCACGGCAACTTGTCAAAATTAAAGTGCGGTTTAACGTGAAGAAATTAGAAATATATTAGGCTACTGTTGTACAGTAGATTTAGCCATGTCTCTATGTAATAATAACATACTACTAATAATCACGCCTAGATTGTTGCTTTTACTTGTAAATAACTTAGTTATCATCATAAAGAATAAACTCATTGAATGCAATTATAAATAACTTTTTTTTTAAATAGTTTAAAAAAAGTATGGTATTGGTACCGACTACTGGAATTGTGACATCCCTAATAACTCCTAATATTAAATTACTACCACTAGTAATATAAATTGGAGATGTTGCTGATATGATCATTCATAGTAGTAATAGTAGAGATTTTTCCTTTTTTTACTATAAATCATTTAGTCACAAATCTGTTCTCTCTAGAAATAAGCATTTTTCAAGCGTATGGCTGTTTGGTAGCTGTATAATATTTATTGTGCATTGTTGCCGTTTAAAAAAAAATAGATGAACTGTTAATAAATGAAAAACTAATCATCTTTGGCACATTTTATTTACAGAATGATAGTGATATGATTTTCTTGAAATACATCGTGTGTCAAAGAGTTGCTGGTGTTTTGATAGTTATTGTTGGTAAAATATCATGATAGTACCATATTGATTTATCCTGTGATTCCCACCCCTAATAGTTATGTAATACTTGATGTACTGCTTAATGCTGCATATTTGTAATACTGCTGTGAGCGTGTTTCAAACACAACATCTATGGGATTGATGGTAAAAAAAAAAAAAACAGCTCTTTTCACTGCAGTTATCAAGCTCACTATTTTCCCTCTCTCTTTTTGAAAGTTGTGAAACTGTTACTGCATTTCCATTTTGCCATTTGAGCAAATGGTGACAATATTTAATGTACTCCTACAGTCACCACTATAAAAGTGAACTCAACTACGATGACTTCCACTCTGAGAAACCCAGAAATGTGAAAAGGGTCTATGAAGCTCAACATAAAAACTACACTATCACTGAAGTGAAGTCTAATGAGTATTCAGTTGATAAAGGACAATATAATGTTGCAACTAAATAATAATAGTATAGAGTAAGAGATTTGTGACCAGTAGTGGAACTAAAGGGACCAAATGAGTGCTTGTCATGCCGTAAAGCCAGCCAATCATGAAACGGTGTCAAGCAGCCGCTCTGGAGAAGCTGCGCAGAAAGCACCAGTCAGCTGCTCGAGCCACTTACAGCACTTTGGAATTGGCATGATCTCACGTCAGACAACTTCTACCCAGAATGCACTGGTAAAGTAAGCCACTGACCAGTCTGTGCGCTGCTGCATGAAGTTGAACAAGCCTTTTGGGAGCATAGAAATATGATAGGGAGAACAAAGAAATATAACAAGTCAGATACAAGCACGAATTGATGTCAGCTTTATTGAGGAACTTTCTTTTGCCCTTGAACCACCACAGGGCCAAGTGTAGCCTTGCCTTCCCACTGAACACCTAGAGAGAGGAGAGCCAGGTTAGAGCAGTTAAGACGTCAAACGCAACCTTAAGAGCAAAAGTTACTAACCTCCATAGGGAGAAGCAGCAATTCCACCATCAGGACCACATGTTGAGTCACAGCAACCACAAACTTGGTCATTTCCATCAGCAGCAAACCACCTGAACCAAGACAAAGACACCACCTTCAACATGAGCAAAGTCAGCTTTAAAATAAGATAAAGTGCAACGTACCCATTGGCAAATGAACAGGACTTGTGCTGAGCGTCACTGGGTGCAGAAGCAATAGTTGCCTTCACAACACATGTTATGTAGATCTGCAAGGGATGACACGTGTCAGAAAACCAAAGATGGGAAGAGAAGTCGAATTAACTCACGATATGCGTAGTACATACAGAAGGACTGGAGCTCTCCTGGAACACGAACGCCTCCAGCTGGATCTGGACCTTGTCAACCTGGGACCGAGGCATGAAGCGGGAGCTGGAAGCTGTAGCCTTGGCATCCACAAAGCACCTGAAGACAAAGAGCAACTCAACTATAGAGAAAGTGAGCAACTAGACCCTAGCCATGACTGGTTAAAAAGCAACCAAAACGGTCCTATAGCATCAAGGGCCATGACCTTACCCATGATTCTCAATGAAGGAATATCTCGGAAGGGAGTTCACATCAGGCCCTTGAGTGGCCACACAGCTGTCCACAAACACACGCAGAGGCACATGATTGTACTGCTTCACAGATGCCTCAATGTTAATAATGCCACCCAGGAAATAGACGGATGAAGGTCTCTGACTGGACCAATCATCTGCAGAGAAAGAGGGAACATTTTAGAAAAATAAAAAATAAATCCTTATTCTTGTTTATCAAAAACCTGTACTAACCCATCATAAGCTTCAGGGAGAACACCAAGGCTTCTTCACCAACCTCCGTTGAGGCATAAGGGACCCATGTTGGCCTCAAGGCATCACTGCTTACATTCTGAAGCCTGTGGTTCATTAAAGGACCCATTAAATGGGCTCCCCGTTGCACGAGGGGAAGTGAAAGTCACAGACCACTTACCTTTGATAGTGGCATTGAACACCAACAACTGCACCCTCGACCCGGGTAATCGGAGTACCTGCAAGAGCCTCAGGGGTGTAGGTAAGAGAGAAGGTGTAGAGAAGCTCATCCTCATTCATCTGGAAGAGATTGAAGTAGTTAAAACAACTGTTCCTCACTAAGATGATTGGGTGAACCACCCCTTTAAGAAAGGTTTATACCAGCTGCCCTGGCATTGCAAATACAACAGCCATGTGAACTGACACTCCTTGAGGACTTTGGATATCCTCAACTAGAATAAACAGATTCAGGAGTACTTACCATCTGCACGCTGTTGCAGTCCTGTAACTCATACTCAAAGATGAGCACCTTAGACTGAGAGTCCTGACCAACAACAGGACAGCCGCCTAAAGACAGGCCAGTTGGCTGGATCAAATGACCATTGCTAAACAAGTCCTGCTGGACCTCTACAAGAACCCGGTTCTCTCCGCATTGAACCGCTACGCTGCTGGGAGTCACGGGTTGCCTCAACTGGAAGTTCACCGCCAACTCGCTCTGCACCTCGGGAACAATGGGATACTTCCAATCCAAAGGCTTCACTGGACCCTGCAACAGCTGCTTCTCCTGAAGGCCAAAAGGCTCCTGTGCAAGGCCTCTGGAGGAAGAACCCAAAGGACTCTGAAACTGAGAAGACACTTGCAAAGTGTTCCGGAGCCCTGGAGGAGAAAGGGCAGGACTTCTGGAAGCTGGATCTGATTTCGGCCCCATGCTTCTTGGACTTTGACTGTATCTCAAACTTCCCCATGCATTAGGCAGATCAAATGCAACAATCACAACCACCACTAAGACACCTTTCAGAAACTCCATCATAGCAAACTTTGACACAAATGCCACAACACACACCAGTGCTTGGCTTGGCCATTTTGTACAGCATTGAGTGAAGGTGGCTCCTCCCCTTTTAGTTTAATTGATTACCTTTGATTCTCCTCTGGACCTGTAGAGTTTATCCATCTCTGGCACCCACAGCTCTGCGTTTTGTACGTCTGCGTTTACACTGGCACAAAAAAATCTGATTTTTTTACTCACATCTAACCCAGATCAAAATTTGTTGCATGCATATAAACGCAAAAATATATATATATATTGCATCCATTTTGAGCCACTCCCAGATGTGTTTTTAAATCAGATACATATCCAATATCTGGACATCTGACCAACGTCTAAATATGAATATCTTATTCCCATTGGCAGTCCAAGCCACCACAAGGCCAGAGTAACACATTTGGCCACAAAGATAGCTTTTTATGTCGTATTATGAAGCAGATGTGCCTGTATAAGCTCACATTAAAATTACTGCTATTATCCGGTCTATCCGTTGTCAGATTGAGCTGCAAACATCCATGACAGATTTGAACTTATCCAAACAGGAAAATAATCATGGCCACCCGACATGAATTTTCCGGCAAGGAGCTAAAAACCGAAACATGAAGTCCGACACTTTCTGCTTCCTATAGGGATGCTTGTGCTGTTTGAATAGTTTATCAAAGATGGAGTGAAATAAATGCAATATTTGTCAAATACACAGATGTTTCAAAGACATCATAGTTATTAGGGGTGGGGCAAAAAAAAATCGATATGCCAACGAGACGTTATCGATACTCTAGCACCAAGTATCAATATATTTTTTGTATAGGCTACATAGGCCTACCCACAGCTGCGTTCAGTCGCTTCCGTGTTTATCTAAGCGCAGGGCTCCAGACTGGATATATACTTATATACTGGATATATACTCCAGACTGCCGAATATACACTAGTGTCTGTGAATATTAAACTGCAAAATACTATTTAATAATTACTGAACTCTTTTATATGGAAGCCCGTTTCCGCCACTAAATAATAAAAAAATAATAATAATTGCGACTTTTTATCTCACAATTCTGACTTTTTTTCTCACAATTGCGAGTTATAAAGTCATTGATCTGCCGCGTCCCGACACGAGTTGTGTCGTGAACACATTATAATAAATATTTTAACTGTATTTTTAGCTGATAATGATGGAATTATTGTCTTATTACCTGAGAGGCATTAATATCTCTGAGCAAACGCGCTCTTGAGGGGATTTTAAATGCAAGCTTTGGCACTGAAACAGAACGGATGTGAGGTGATAACGTTCATATTCTGATGTGTTATTATGGAAATATAATCCCCAGAACATCACCACCCTCAGAATGTGCTGTACTTCACGATTTCCTGAGAGAACGAGTGTTCAGTAATGACACGTCCAGTTGGGCCTATAACATGTCGCTATACATACAGTCACCTGAGCGTGGCGCTGCTGGGATCATATTTCATTAATAACGCATCAGAATATGCTGTAAGGCAGGATTTCGTTTGAGAATGAATTGTATTGACCTCCATATGTGCTCGGTTTTGATCATATTATGATATGAAAGGTTTAAATTATGACAATCAAGAGACAAGGTGACACACACACACACACACACACACACACACAATGACTGGTAATTCATGCTTACAAAATAAATGTATTATTAATATTAATATTTTATAATGACAGTCCGTTAAAAACCAGAAATCAGTTCAATAGTTCATTTATTAATATAAACCTCATGTTTAATTCTTGCATCTATACCAAATATCATCAGTGGTTGGACAGTTTTTATGCATTTTGTTTCGTGATCTGACCGGAACAAATAGAAAGTCTCTGCAGCGGCGTTAAGCGATTGAAGCGCTCGTCTGTGTGTCGACTGCACATGCACGCGCCACTGATAACAGCGGCAAGAGCGCCAGATCGCCTCTTATAACACACTGATAACAGCGGCAAGAGCGCCAGAT